>NW_007145648.1:0-1001 GCF_000164805.1 Carlito syrichta
GAGTCAAGGCAATACCCATCAAATTGCCAGCAACATTCTTCTCAGACCTAGAAAAAACAACACAGGAATTTATATGGAAACAGAAATGTCCAAGAATAGACAGAACAATCCTCAGCAAAAAAAAACCCAAAAAACAAAAAACAAAAAAAAAAGCAGGTGGTATCACATTACCAGACTTCAAAGTTTACTATAAAGCTACAATCATCAAAACAGCTTGGTATTGGTATAGGAGTAGGCATTATAGATCAATGAAATAGAACTGAGATTTCAGAAGCAAAACCTCAATTTCTCAACCAACTCATCTTTGAGAAAGCCTCCATTACCTACCACTGTGGAGAGGAGAACCTATTCGGTACATAGTGCTGGGAAAACTGCCTGACCACATGCAGAAGATTGAAATAGGACCAATATCTGTCCCCATGCACAAAGGTTATCTCCAAATGGATCAGAGACCTAAATGTAAAGCCTCAAACCATAAGAACCTTAGAAAATGAAGGACATACCCTCATAGAAATCGGAACTGGCCTCCAATTTCTGAACAAAACCAGAAACCCATAGGTCATAAGAGAAAAGACAGAAAAATGGGGCCTTATTAAACTGACAAACTTCTGCAAGGCCAAAGAAACCATCAAGAGAGCAGGGAGAGAGCCTACATCCTGGGAAAAAGTATTTGCCAACTACAGGTCTGACAAAGGCTTAACATCCTGGATCTACAAGGAACTCAAAAGTGCTAAAAAGAAAAAAACAAACAACCCCATTATAAAATGGGCAAAAGACATGAACAGACACTTCACAAAAGAAGACATCCGAGCAGCCAACAAACACATGAAGAAATGCTCAACCTCACTAATCATCAGGGAGATGCAAATCAAAACCACACTGAGATACCACCTAACTCCAGTCAGAATGGCAATTATCAATAACTCAAAAATACAGCTGCTGGAGAAGGGTGTGGTGAAAAGGGAACACTTCTACAATGTTGGGTGGGGAAGTGTAAACTA
>NW_007145649.1:0-747 GCF_000164805.1 Carlito syrichta
GATTCCTAAAGATCTAAATATCAACTTCCCATATGACCCAGCAAACCCTCTCCTGGGAATATATCCTGAAGAACTTTAATCACTCTAAAAAAAGATACTTGCAAATGTATGTTTATCGCAGCATTGTTCACAATAGCAAGAACCTGGAAGCAACCATACTGCCCCTCAAAAGAGGACTGGATTTTAAAAAAGGTGGTACATATACACAATGGAATACTATGCAGCCGTGAAAAAGAACAAAATCATGAATTTCACAGCAAGCTGGATGGAACTAGAGTCTATAATACTGAGTGACCTCTCCCAGAATCAAAGATCTGAGTATCATATGTTCTCACTCATATTATGGACCTTGAACATCCAATGTAATAATATAAGAAAAAGACTGGCAGTAGTGGGAAACTATAGGAAGGGATGGAGATGGGATTTACAGTAGCAAATATCTGTCTGGGGACGGGGAAACACCTCTTATCCACAGGGTGCCTGAATGAAACCTATTTGTATAGCTCACCCTTAACTGTACCCCACAGCATCATAACAAAAAATATTGATTAAAAAAACAATGGAAGTTTCTGAAAGAGGAAATGGGAAAATAACATCAGGTGATATTGTATATGATATGAGCTGAACAATTTCCAGACGTGTTTGCACACATAAATCACCGGTTTCAAGGGTCCATGTGAATCTCAAGACATATAGTCAAGTGATAGTGAAATGGCTGATCATGGGTGACAGAGAGAAGAATTTCAA
>NW_007145650.1:0-878 GCF_000164805.1 Carlito syrichta
TCAACTTCCCATATGACCCAGCAATCCCTCTCCTGGGAATATATCTGAAGAACTTAAATCACTCTAAAAAAAGATACTTGCAAATGTATGTTTATCGCAGCATTGTTCACAATAGCAAGAACCTGGAAGCAACCATACTGCCCCTCAAAAGAGGACTGGATTTAAAAAAGGTGGTACATATACACAATGGAATACTACGCAACTGTGAAAAAGAACAAAATCATGAATTTCACAGCAAGCTGGATGGAACTAGAGTCTATAATACTGAGTGACCTCTCCCAGAATCAAAGATCTGAGTATCATATGTTCTCACTCATATTATGGACCTTGAACATCCAATGTAATAATATAAGAAAAAGACTGGCAGTAGTGGGAAACTATAGGAGGGGATGGAGATGGGATTTACAGTAGCAAATATCTGTCTGGGGACGGGGAAACACCTCTTATCCACAGGGTGCCTGAATGAAACCTATTTGTATAGCTAACCCTTAACTGTACCCCACAACATCATAACAAAAAATATTGATTAAAAAAATAATGGAAGTTTCTGAAAGAGGAAATGGGAAAATAATATCAGGTGATATTGTGTATGATGTGAGCTGTACAATTTCCAGAGGTGTTTGCACACATAAATCACCGGTTTCAAGGGTCCATGTGGATCTCAAGACATATAGTCAAGTGATAGTAAAATGGCTGATCATGGGTGACAGAGAGAAGATTTTCAAAGTAGTCAGAGAGGTAAGGTATCTCTCAGTGGAATTGACTGAAAAGAAAGGTAAAAGACAGACAGGATTAAAATAATATTAAGCCTAATAATAGTATATGTTTATTTGAATTGGAATTGAGGATCAAATATTTGCAGGACGGAAAGGAAAGAA
>NW_007145651.1:0-835 GCF_000164805.1 Carlito syrichta
CAGTCTGTAGTATTCTTCTACAGCAGAAGAAAACTAACTAAAACAGAAGAATTGGTACTGATTGTTGGGCTACAGCAGTTTAAAAAAACACCTGAAAACAAAGAAACAGTTTTGAATAATGGGTAACAGGTAGAGACTGGAAGAAACTGAAGGAGCAGGCTAGCAAAAGTATAGATTGCTGTGAACACGATACTAAGGGCAATTCTGTTGTGGCCTCAGAGTGAAATGAGGAACAAGGTTTTGAAGTGTGAAGTAAACACCATCCTTGTAATAAAGCAGCAAAATCCTTGGACTGGTTTGTATCTCTGTCCTAGGATGCTATGGAATACAGAAGTTATGATGGATGAGTTAGGATAACTGCTGGAAGATACTGCTAAGCAGCAAAGCATTCAGGCTACCGTGTCGCTACATTTATCTACTATGAACTTTAACTCAGCCAAGAGGGCACCATGGCAATGGATTTTCGCAAAGTAGCAAAGTTGCATAACCAAACTCCCTCTGCTCTCCTGCCATCGTCTCCCATAAGCCATACTCAGTCTGGAATTAGAGGAAAAAGGCACTAGAAAATCCATTGGGGCCAGCCTCTAAAGGACACACAGGATGGCCTTGAAATGGTGAATCCAAACTAGCTGGGTCTGTGCTGTGGACTGACAACGTCCTAAAATCAGTTATTGAGAATATTTGTTCCTAAAAATTTACAGACAAATCATGTCCTCTTTGGACTTGATAATACAAACCAAATTTTAGTGACTGCACCACAGGCCATTCCAGGTAGGAACCAAGAATGTTGTCTGGGAAAGAAAACACATTGAGAAACCTTGGTATGAATCCAGTG
>NW_007145652.1:0-779 GCF_000164805.1 Carlito syrichta
AATTTTAGTGACTGCACCACAGGCCATTCCAGGTAGGAACCAAGAATGTTGTCTGGGAAAGAAAACACAATGAGAAACCTTGGTATGAATCCAGTGTCAGAGAGATGATGTGAAGACAGCCACGAAAAGCTGGACAGGAGGGTTTCACTCCAGGCTTCTCTCCCTCAGCTGAGGGGAGATGTGTGAATGCTGAGAGGGAGCACTGCAGCAGTAGCTGGGGAGAAGGGTGAGAAGGTGACAGGACAGTCTGGATGCTGTGGGCCGCACAGGCAGAGGAGCACCTGCCTCATGACAGAAGTGCCTGCCCTCACCCAATCTCCTGCTCTGCACGACAAGGGGGGAGCCCAGTTAGGAGGAACACAGGACCTGAGGAAGCCTGCAGGAAGATAATTGCAGGACGGTGATTTCACAGAGTACTCCTCTCAGAGGAAAAGGGGCCAGAAACCAGTTCTTCGCCATGACATCAAAGCCTGGGGGGCAGCACAGTGCTGCCTGCCTAATAGTCAAAAGTCCCAGGCTACTCCACTGGGCTTTGTCTCCTGGAAGAAGATGAATCTTTTGGAAAGGGCAGCCAATCGATTCTGAGCCTGCCCAGACTTGAATTCTCCTCTCTACTTTGTCTAGACCCCAGAAGGTTTCGCTGTGCTCACACTACCTGCTTTACCGATAGGCCCAGGGGAGGCTGGAGTCATCCAAAATCGAAGACACCTGATCAAAACTAGGGCACAGCAAGTCACACTGAGATGTTCTCCAATCTCTGGGTACAACAGTGTGTCCTG
>NW_007145653.1:0-894 GCF_000164805.1 Carlito syrichta
CTTCTCTCTTCTAACACACAAGGTTTGTGGATTCTGGAGTTACGAAAAGCCAAAAAATGAGATCAAAGCAAAGGGACAAGGAGTGACACTGAGACGCTACCCTATGTCTGGACACCTCACTGTTTTCCAAAGCTTCAGCCACAGTATTCCCATATGGGTTCTCAATGACTACCCCTTTATCTCAACTTCCGATTCTGTGTGGTTTCTCACATGGGCACGTTACTCAACCAGGAATTACTCCTTCAGGTTACATATTAAGATGATAGTCACAGAAAGGGAGTCTGACACTGAGTTAGAACCTGGGTATAAAGAAGAATTTGGCTGCTGATTAGAGGAATCGCACCATAGCACACTTGTGATTCATCAATATTCTCCCATTTGGGGGGAATAAGATCTTGCGACTAAACACTAGACACTTCCCTGTAACCCTGAAGACTCCAGACGTGTAGTTTTGGGTGAATATCTTCCCCACATTCTTAATGAGTCTCCTCTTCTTCTTCCACAGTCACTAAGGCAACATGGGTGGTCAGGCTCCTGGTCTAACATGAAGCACAGGGAGATTCAGATAGAACACAGAAGCCTGCAGTTGAACAGCGAGGCACCTATCATGTAAAGTAGCATGTGGCAATATAAAATAACTATTCAAATTGTAAGGACCCTGACTCTGAACGGTGAAAACTTTCTGGAGGTCAGGAGAGTCTTTTAACTGAGGGGATCACTGTATACTGACATAAAAGTATCCGGAATTTAGGCAAAAAAAAAAAAAAAAAGTAAAAGGTATTTGGCAGAAAATTTTATGCAGAAAAAGACGACAAAATCACTAGGACTGCTATGACACTGTTCAGCAAACTTCAAATTTTCGTTTTAAAAAAGCAGTATACAAGTAAATTATTT
>NW_007145654.1:0-9652 GCF_000164805.1 Carlito syrichta
TAATAAAGCAGCAAAAACCTTGGACTGGTTTGTATCTCTGTCCTAGGATGCTATGGAATACAGAAGGAATACAGAAGGTTATGATGGATGAGTTAGGGTACCTGCTGGAAGATACTGCTAAGCAGCAAAGCATTCAGACTACCGTGTCGCTACATTTATCTACTATGAACTTTAACTCAGCCAAGAGGGCACCATGGCAATGGATTTTCGCAAAGTAGCAAAGTTGCATAACCAAACTCCCTCTGCTCTCCTGCAATCATCTCCCATAAGACATACTCAGTCTGTAGTTAGAGGAAAAAGGCACTAGATAATCCATTGGGGCCAGCCTCTAAAGGACACACAGGATGGCCTTGAAATGGTGAATCCAAACTAGCTGGGTCTGTGCTGTGGACTGACAACGTCCTAAAATCAGTTATTGAGAATATTTGTTCCTAAAAATTTACAGACAAATCATGTCCTCTTTGGACTTGATAATACAAACCAAATTTTAGTGACTGCACCACAGGCCATTCCAGGTAGGAACCAAGAATGTTGTCTGGGAAAGAAAACACAATGAGAAACCTTGGTATGAATCCAGTGTCAGAGAGATGATGTGAAGACAGCCACGAAAAGCTGGACAGGAGGGTTTCACTCCAGGCTTCTCTCCCTCAGCTGAGGGGAGATGTGTGAATGCTGAGAGGGAGCACTGCAGCAGTAGCTGAGGAGAAGGGTGAGAAGGTGACAGGACAGTCTGGATGCTGTGGGCCGCACAGGCAGAGGAGCACCTGCCTCATGACAGAAGTGCCTGCCCTCACCCAATCTCCTGCTCTGCACGACAAGGGGGGAGCCCAGTTAGGAGGAACACAGGACCTGAGGAAGCCTGCAGGAAGATAATTGCAGGACGGTGATTTCACAGAGTACTCCTCTCAGAGGAAAAGGGGCCAGAAACCAGTTCTTTGCCATGACATCAAAGCCTGGGGGGCAGCACAGTGCTGCCTGCCTAATAGTCAAAAGTCCCAGGCTACTCCACTGGGCTTTGTCTCCCGGAAGAAGATGAATCTTTTGGAAAGGGCAGCCAATCGATTCTGAGCCTGCCCAGACTTGAATTCTCCTCTCTACTTTGTCTAGACCCCAGAAGGTTTCGCTGTGCTCACACTACCTGCTTTACCGATAGGCCCAGGGGAGGCTGGAGTCATCCAAAATCGAAGACACCTGATCAAAACTAGGGCACAGCAAGTCACACTGAGATGTTCTCCAATCTCTGGGTACAACAGTGTGTCCTGGTTGAAACATGCCCCAGTCAGGGGCCACAGTTCCACTTTGAAAATGTGAATGAGTTGCAGGGATAAAAAGGAAACATCTCTGGTCAATTCTTAGCTTTCCAGTGAGTTCTGTGTTGACCGATCTGGGCTGAATTTGAGTGCCTTGGTGCCAGGGGATTCAGCCCTGTATCACTGTGGCAGCAGTTTGGCACAGCCCTGCAGTCACCAGCATTCTGTGAACAAACTTCCCTGTACCAGCATGGAGCAGCCCCAGACCTGACACGTCCATGAGAGGGTGGAAACTGCACAGGAAAAAAATAAGTAACTAATTCCCACTTATGTAGAGCCCTGGAATATGATTTATCACCAACCATTATAAATGTGATGATATTAGTAACCGCTAACTACCCTCTGGTAGATAGAGCTCTTCAGCACTGCGAGATAGTGATTGTGGAGGCATACCTCACTGAATCTGCCTTAGTTATAGCTGGCAGATAGTTTATTTCATGATTTTATAACTTGAGGAACAAATGTATGCATACACAATAAAACTTATTTTGTAAAATACACTGCATGATATTTGGTAACAATTAACCTAAGGCAAAAGATGAAAAGGTTTGGTTTTGATTAATCATAGGAACTGGAAAGGAGCGTTTCATGGCTGGATTTGATTTATACCATCACAACAGTTATTTTCATGACCAGTATAATTATGGTTTATTTCTTTCATCATAGCATACTAAATGCAATCATAAAACAGTTTCTTTGTGATCAAGATGTTGTTTCACCCGTTCCTTTGCCTATCCTGGCCTAGGGTAGATTTGAAGATCCATCCTAAATCTGCTCTCCTGAAAAAGCCTAGAAAGGGGGTGGGCGAGAGGGTGGGGATTGCAGGGGTGGGTTTCTAGCCATCTCCAAGCCTGCAACGGAATGTCTTGAACCCATCAACTCAGAAGGTGGGAATCCACGAGACTTGGACCACTGGCCACTTGAAAGCAATGTGAGTCCACAATCCTGCAGGAGTTCTTGGGCCTGGGTTAGAGGGAATCCAGGAGCAGACGACTGAAGGAATTGACTGGCTGCAGGCCGGTGTCAAGGGACTGTTGGGATTCCTTGAGTGGGCCCTGGAAATATGGAGGTAAAGTCAGGATCCTCATGACCAGGGACTGGTAGACGTGTCAGAGACCTCCGTTGACACCAAGGTGGGGCTTTCTGAGCTCTGCATTGGCAGAGCAGAGTGAAGGGGCTGGGGCCCACTAGAGCTAGGGAATCCATGTTAGGGCTGGGACAGGGTAAGGCAGAGGAAAACAAGGTATGTCGTGGGCATCAGGGCCTGTGCTCCACCTGCCCCACTTTTATTTAGGAGCTCTGAAAGACAGGGATGTTACATCAAGCAGCAGAGTCTGGGGCCCCGACAAAGGGTGCCATGGGGAGGGCTGATCTGAAGGGAGAGTAATATCAGAGCAGTGACATCACAGGAGCGAGTTCCTACATGGGCGATGGGAGTTTGAGAAGAATTCGGAATGCTACCTCCAGAGACCCAGACCTCACCTAGGAGATACATTAGAGTCCTGGTGCTGCCGTGGGATTCAGACTCTTTTGCTTCGTGGTCCCTCGTCTCTTGGGAGTAGGTGGGTCCTGGGCACAGCTTGAGAGTCTCTTATCTCCATGTCCCATTTTGAAATGTGTGAACCCAGGATGGCTGCAGCAGGAGGCTTCCTCCTGGCTGTACGCTGAACTTCTCTCTTCTAACACACAAGGTTTGTGGATTCTGGAGTTACGAAAAGCCAAAAAATGAGATCAAAGCAAAGGGACAAGGAGTGACACTGAGACGCTACCCTATGTCTGGACACCTCACTGTTTTCCAAAGCTTCAGCCACAGTATTCCCATATGGGTTCTCAATGACTACCCCTTTATCTCAACTTCCGATTCTGTGTGGTTTCTCACATGGGCACGTTACTCAACCAGGAATTACTCCTTCAGGTTACATATTAAGATGATAGTCACAGAAAGGGAGTCTGACACTGAGTTAGAACCTGGGTATAAAGAAGAATTTGGCTGCTGATTAGAGGAATCGCACCATAGCACACTTGTGATTCATCAATATTCTCCCATTTGGGGGGAATAAGATCTTGCGACTAAACACTAGACACTTCCCTGTAACCCTGAAGACTCCAGACGTGTAGTTTGGGTGAATATCTTCCCCACATTCTTAATGAGTCTCCTCTTCTCTCCACAGTCACTAAGGCAACATGGGTGGTCAGGCTCCTGGTCTAACATGAAGCACAGGGAGATTCAGATAGAACACAGAAGCCTGCAGTTGAACAGCGAGGCACCTATCATGTAAAGTAGCATGTGGCAATATAAAATAACTATTCAAATTGTAAGGACCCTGACTCTGAACGGTGAAAACTTTCTGGAGGTCAGGAGAGTCTTTTAACTGAGGGGATCACTGTATACTGACATAAAAGTATCCGGAATTTAGGCAAAAAAAAAAAAAAAAAGTAAAAGGTATTTGGCAGAAAATTTTATGCAGAAAAGACACAAAATCACTAGGACTGCTATGACACTGTTCAGCAAACTTCAAATTTTCGTTTTAAAAAAGCAGTATACAAGTAAATTATTTCATCATAGTGAGAACAAAGTATGAGAAATACAAATAGCATTACTAAATCAGCGAGAAAACTTATAGACTTTTAAGATTAATTCAAAAACAAACCTACAGTTCTTTCCAATCTGAGCTGTTCAACACTATATATGGAACTGATTTGTTCCTGTTGGGAAGTGAAGGTGTGTGGTCAGTGACAAGCTTTGGTCAGTGACAGTGATGTCATTGAGTCAATGAGAGCTCAAAATTATTTCCGCAAAGCAAGCCTGGGAGACAGGTGATTACTCCCTAGACCTGAAATCGACAGTGGAATCTTCCTCTATGTGTCCCTTTTTCTCTTGTGGGCAGGTGAGGGTTGGTCCTCTGTGGACTTTCTTCCCTGGAATTCCTCAGGCCTGGATAATAGCCCTTCTACAGAGGTGACAGCATCAAGGTCCATTGATCGCCATTTTTGAACACATAGATGATGGACTCACTGATAGTTCAAGACTCAGGGTCACAGACACAGGAAAGCAGAAGACACTGAGATGTCAACCGTCTTACAACCATGACTTTATGTACTAGTATCGACAAGATCTGGGACATGGGTTGAGGTCGATCCATTACTCAATTGGTGCTGGGATCACTGACAAAGGAGTCTCTGATGCCTACAGTGTCTCCAGATAAAACATAAAGGGTTTCTCCCTTACTCCGGAGTCTGCTATAACCTCAGAGTCACTTGTGTACTTCTGTACGTGCAGTGCGATGTGTCTGTCTCCTCTCTGCACAGAAACGACAGTTAGTGACTTCTTCATCTACACCAACACCCATAGTTTCCTGATTCTTTCTTCCCCCAATCTCTCCTTCTGATTACAGATTGGGAAGGCATTTTTGTTGAGATATATGATGGTTCTCTTGATAATATCAAAGCTGCCATCTTCTTCTTCCCCACACTGGCCTACTGGCTTTTTCATCTACCCACCCCGCCCCGCATTCATGAACCTTCAACTCACAGTCACAAGACTTCTGTCATCTCTGCTCCTGGTTGCCTTTCTTCTATGAGGCAATTGCCCAACTAGGTCCTTTACCAATTGCCCTTCACTTACCTCCTACCATCATCTTGTACCAAGTTCCCCTGGCTCTCTTTGCTCTAGACATAGTCCTCTAATTTCACTTATTTCTTCATGTGTGATATGTTGTTTTTCACTGTGGGGATCTTGTATATAGGCTATGTCTTCTGCACCGAACATATGTCTTGTACTTATTCCCAGGTCTCTCCTTGATTCCTCATGTGAACATATATTTCAAGTACATTTACTCTTAACTATAATAAGCAAGCCAAAAATTAGTAGAAAAAATTAAGAAAACTATTTTGGCATATATTTAAGAGCTGATTATTGTTTAGGAGGCTTAAGAAAACACAAGCCTTAAAGAAATCTGTAACTTTAGTTGCATTCATTTTAATGATTGCTCATAAAAATATACCACAAAAAGTGAAAAGTTAACTTTCAGCCTGGGGAAAATCAAGAGAAAGGCACACATATGCTGAAGACTTTGTGACAGAAACCATTCAGGCTCATCAAAAACCAGCTCCTCTATGGTTCCCAGCCTCACTTGCAGTCGGGAGCATGTCATCAGGTTCTGAGTAATGGGATGTCGGTAACATGTTGCAAATCAATACCAAACCTGGCCCTTACAAATATCCCATGGTACTGTGTTGAGGGTTGCTAAGCATACTCTCAAGTTTGGAGATTTTGTAAATGTCCTAGAGTTATGCTTGTGGCTAAGATTTTATTAAAGCGTCATAGGACTATTCAGCAGCAGATCATATAGGAAAAGCACACAGGCAGAATCTAGAGGAGTCCACATGCAATCTCTCTTATGCTCTCTTCATCCCAAGACATTCACACAGGGCTCATTCTTACCCCAAACAGCAAAAATTCAATAACACATGCTCAATGTTTCTGTCAAGGGATCTCATTAGAGACTCCGCACCCTTAAGGTCATGTTGACACCCCACTGTCTAGCACATACCACACATCCAGACCCCAGAAGAAAATCTGGTATTCAACACAGTATTGTTTGCAGCACCCACCTAAACACAATGAGCCACTCCTCTCAGTTAGGAAAAACTTTGTATCAGTGGAGGACACTGTTCACCAGCCAAGTTCCCAGAAGCCAGTCAGAGGCCCATCTTGCAAGCAGGACTTTCTGAGCACAGTACTTTCAAGCCTGCTGTGTCAACTCTCTTTTTACACAGACACACTTCACCTCTCTTTTGCCATGCCTTGATGGACTTGGGAGCCCCATGGTACAGATTGCCTACTATTATATAGAAGCAGCTGGACTCACTGGGTCATAATTGGTTGGGAACCTGTCCAAGAACTGTGTTCATGCCACACTGGACTTTGTCGTCATGGGAAGTAAGATTTAGTAAGATGGAAGTAATCTAATGAGGTCTCAAAGTTTATCTATTCCATTTTGTGTTAGCATAGCTATCCTTGTCTAAGAGGGTCTGTATCTAGCAGGAGCAAACAACATAAGAAGAATAGGCAATCACAGAAGAGTAAACATAAATTAACACTCACCATGTGAATAGATTTTAAACTTTACTTAGAATCAGAGTGTTGCAGTTTGAACCAGTAAAATATGATTTAAAATAAATTAAATTTAAAATTTTCAAAAATTAAAGTAGGTGTATGGAGTAGTCAAAATGATCCATTTATCCATGGCAAACAATAGTTACAACTACATCAGAAAACAACTTGTAGAATATGTTGTGACAAATAGTATTTCAGGAAATATTATCAGCGTATTTGTGTCACTTGAGTTCTTTCCACTTGGCTTCTAATCTTCTTTTTAGTTTTCGTCAGGGACAATTCAATACTCGGTGTATTTTTCCAGTTTAAAGATACTCTTCTTATCTTTCAAAAACTATAGTAAGATATAAGTAATGTATAATTCAGTAACTTTATTTTGAATGTTCTATTCAGTGGCGCTAAGCATATCTACAATGTAGTGAAGTAGTACTAGAAGCACATCATTCCTCAGACAGAAACTGGAGTCATTAAGCCATAACTCCAAATTCCCCCCCCCCATAATCTCTAGTCTACTTTTTGTCTGCATGAACTATTCTACTGTCGATAATTTGTTTAATGGTAATTATGTAATATTTTTCCTTTTGTGTCACTACTTTCACTTCACATAATGCTTTCAAGGTTAATATATATGGTTCCTTTTATCCCAACTTAAATCAATTTTATAGCTGAAAAATATTCTGTTGTATGTATATACCACATTTTGTTTTTATAATCATTAGTTGATTGGTATTTGGGTTGTCTCCACCTTTTGGATACTGTGAATAATGTTGCAATGAACATTGGTCTGAAATATCTGTTTCATCTCTTGTTTTCTGTTCTTTGGGGGTGCATACCCACGGCTGGAACATCTGGGTGATGTGGCAGTACTATATTTATCCTGTTGAGTAATTGCCAAATTTTGATTGGCAGATGGGTAATTTTAAGTCCAACTAGCAGTATGCAAATTCCTGTTTCTCTCTCTCTCTCACTCTCTCTCTCTCTTTCTCTTTTAATTAGAGGCTTACTCCATCATCCAGGCTGGAGTGCAGTCGCATGCTCACGGCAAATCCAGTTTCTCAAAAGTGTTGCGAATACTTATGTGCTACTTTTATTCTTTTTTCCATGTTATTACTGTGGCTATCTTAGTAAGTGTAATGTGATATATCATGGTGATTTTGATTTGCATTTCCCTAATGACTAATGATTGTAACCGCCTTCCCTTGTTTCATCGTCCATTTGCATTGCTTCTTTTGAAATGATTTATTCTACTTAAAAAATTATTATCTGAAAGAAACCAATACTTGATTTTTTTTTAGAGTTTGTCTTCACGTTAGATTTATGTGGTTTTACTGTGATGATGCTAAATCATATATAAGGTGAACATCCCTGGAACATTTCTTGTTTGTATTGTTGTTTAGTGCAGTACTTCTGAAACATTTTTAGTATACTGTAGCAGAAAGAAAATGAGTACATGTATTGACATTACTGTGAACCTGAATTCTTACAAAGAGAAGAGAGATATAAATTAGAAACAGGGAAGATACATAAGAAATCTGTGGTCCTGATCTGAATTAGAGATATCAATATGAACTTACAACTTTTTTTGAGTTGGACTCTCACAGTTTTGCCTAGGCTGGAGTGCAGTGGCATATCACAGTTACTCTGCTGTCGACCTGCTGGGCTCTGGCGAACTTTACGCCTCAGCTTTCCAAGTAGCTGAAACTACAGCTGCACTCTACCATACACAACTAATTTTTAATTTATTGTAGAGACAAGGGCTCGCCAATTGCCGAGGATGGCCTCGAACCCACGGGATCAGGCAATCCACTCACCTTGGCCTCCTAAAGTGCTGAGACTAGAGTCTCAGTCACCAAGTCTCACCAAACTTATATTAGTGATTATATATTTTTAAATTCCTCCTGGGAAGTGTACAAAAAAGAAAATAAAGTCAACTGACTACCTCCCCCAATTGCTTTGTGTTTTTGTTCCCAGTAGCAATAGGCACAGTATTATAGTTCCAAATGTTATTCTCCAATAAAAGAAAGAGTGTATAAATGGCTCCTTTCACATCCTGTGCAGGGCAAGTGCTAAAACATCTTTTGGCAAAAATCATGAAAAGTGTCAGAACCAAGAACGTAAAAAGAAGAATCTATATAGGCACTTTCAAGGTGCTCTCTTAAGCCAAATATGAGACAATTGAGATACTAAAGCAAAATAAGGAGGTTATTAAATTGTAACAAATTTTATAAATTAAAGAAGCCGAAATGATGATACAGAGAGGTAGGTGAGAATCTCCCATTACAAAAGAATGCTAGTTGGTATATTCAGTTAGAAAATCCAAGTAACCCTCAATGTAGTTATAGACAAATTCTATCAGTGGATTTAAATAGTATTGCTTTCTTTGTTTGTGGTAACTGGCTGGGTACTAGCAGCAGGAACCAAGAATAAGACACATAGAGGAAATCTGGACCTGACATCTGCAACTGGTGAGGAGATGCTGACCACTACCATTTTCTCTGTCCTGGGACCCAGCCGAGACCTGCATTACCACAACAAGCTCTGTCCAGTCTCCATCCTGAGACCCAGAAGCTATCTCCGCATCCCTTTGGGATCAATCATTGGAGAAGCATGCTGCTAGGATGAAATGTGCATCCATGGTGGTTTCTTTTGTTTCTTTCAACAACTATTTTTATTTTTAATTCTCACACTCTTTAGTTGTTGCCAGAAACTTCTTCTTGTTCCAACACTTCATACACTACTCTAGATTTCATCTTATGTAGAAATGATGCCCCAAAGTCTCAGTTACGGTCATGTGAGCGATGATAGGATAACTCTTTGGCAGGCCTTGGTCCCTCCAGGAGATGACAAGCTGATCAAGTTGTACACGGATCCGATCATTGGTCCACGCGTCCTTGGGTGGAATCATTGTGGGAGAAACACTGTAGATGAGCTGAGAAGGGATACCAGGATCATAGAGCAGTCTTCACTGAAAACTGTCTAATATAGGTAAAAGAGCGAAGAGGACAGAACAAGTCAAGATCCTGGTGCCTCCACTTCTCTCCTACAGATCGGTCCAGGAGCCATTATGTTTGCTGAATTTCCCTTCCCTCTCTGTGTCATGGCCTTTATAGGTTGTGTCATCTTTTCTCTACAATGTCAAACTCTCTCTTTGCCTTCCTCTGCCATCTCTCTTCTTCCAAGAAGTTTTTCTGTTATTCCCAGAGCTTGCAGGACATTTACGTTT
>NW_007145655.1:0-830 GCF_000164805.1 Carlito syrichta
GACCACTACCATTTTCTCTGTCCTGGGACCCAGCCGAGACCTGCATTACCACAACAAGCTCTGTCCAGTCTCCATCCTGAGACCCAGAAGCTATCTCCGCATCCCTTTGGGATCAATCATTGGAGAAGCATGCTGCTAGGATGAAATGTGCATCCATGGTGGTTTCTTTTGTTTCTTTCAACAACTATTTTTATTTTTAATTCTCACACTCTTTAGTTGTTGCCAGAAACTTCTTCTTGTTCCAACACTTCATACACTACTCTAGATTTCATCTTATGTAGAAATGATGCCCCAAAGTCTCAGTTACGGTCATGTGAGCGATGATAGGATAACTCTTTGGCAGGCCTTGGTCCCTCCAGGAGATGACAAGCTGATCAAGTTGTACACGGATCCGATCATTGGTCCACGCGTCCTTGGGTGGAATCATTGTGGGAGAAACACTGTAGATGAGCTGAGAAGGGATACCAGGATCATAGAGCAGTCTTCACTGAAAACTGTCTAATATAGGTAAAAGAGCGAAGAGGACAGAACAAGTCAAGATCCTGGTGCCTCCACTTCTCTCCTACAGATCGGTCCAGGAGCCATTATGTTTGCTGAATTTCCCTTCCCTCTCTGTGTCATGGCCTTTATAGGTTGTGTCATCTTTTCTCTACAATGTCAAACTCTCTCTTTGCCTTCCTCTGCCATCTCTCTTCTTCCAAGAAGTTTTTCTGTTATTCCCAGAGCTTGCAGGACATTTACGTTTTAGAGTCAGTCAACATTTCAGTGTGCCGGGCTCTGGGATTCAGTCTGTAATTCTGCGCTTTGGGAGGCTGAAGTGGGTGAATTGC
>NW_007145656.1:0-809 GCF_000164805.1 Carlito syrichta
TCAGATGTGGGAGGGGCGTTCCCCACCTACTAGAAACCTTAATCCACGAAAACTTAATCAATGACTGCCTTTAAACCCTTTTCATATGATAATCTTAAAATTCTATAACAAAGGATAACGTAATCCGTGACTGACATATTCTCTAAACCTTTTTCATCCTAAACTGATTGATTTATGCCAAGTAAAGCAATTCTATAGAAGCTTAAGTATTTACTTTACAAACGAAAGTGGCCCATCCCAGAATGTTTGGAATGTGGCCCAGTCAAAGTTCACAGTGGGCTACCGGCAAGTAACCCAGCTGCATTCTTTCAACAAAATGACTGTCTTCTAAAACTATATTCTACAATTTACATCTTCAATAAATCCTAAGATCATGACTCAGAAGCCTGTGACCCATACTAAGGCTCTTAGATGTGACACAAGTTGGAATTATAAGTTGTGTGAAAGCCAAAACTGCAGTTTGCGGAAGAATGGGAGCAATGAGCTTCTAAAGTTAGCTTGTGTTCATCCCGGTCTCAGAGTTTTTATGTTTTGAGCTCACAGGAGCTTAATCTGGTTAGTGCTGAGTAGAAAGGGGTAGGAGATGGGGTCAATAGCTCCTGAACACATCCTAGAGGTCTCAGGGTCAAAGGCCCTTCCTGATCCCTAATGCACAGTGGGCCTCCGTGGCCAGCTCCCAACACTTATTTTTCCTTATTTTTGTATTTATTTATTGAGTTTCACTTTTTCTTCAGACTCCAATATGATTAGGGATTAATTCTTTAGAAATGTACATTTCGTTGTAAAGCCCAAAGGAAAACAATCTCCAA
>NW_007145657.1:0-960 GCF_000164805.1 Carlito syrichta
CAATGACTGCCTTTAAACCCTTTTCATAAGATAATCTTAAAATCCCATAACAAAGGATAACGTAATCCGTGACTGACATATTCTCTAAACCTTTTTCATCCTAAACTGATTGATTTATGCCAAGTAAAGCAATTCTATAGAAGCTTAAGTATTTACTTTACAAACGAAAGTGGTCCATTCCAGAATGTTTGGAATGTGGCCCAGTCCAAAGATCACAGTGGGCTACCAGCAAGTAACCCAGCTGCATTCTTTCAACAAAATGACTGTCTTCTAAAACTATATTCTACAATTTACACCTTCAATAAATCCTAAGATCATGACTCAGAAGCCTGTGACCAATACTAAGGCTCTTAGATGTGACACGAGTTGGAATTAAAAATTGTGTGAAAGCCAAAACTGCAGTTTGCGGAAGAATGGAAGCAATGAGCTTCTAAAGTTAGCTTGTGTTCATCCCGGTCTCAGAGTTTTTATGTTTTGAGCTCACAGGAGTTTAATCTGGTTAGTGCTGAGTAGAAAGGGGTAGGAGATGGGGTCAATAGCTCCTGAACGCATCCTAGTGGTCTCAGGGTCAAAGGCCCTTCCTGATCCCTAATGCACAGTGGGCCTCCGTGGCCGGCTCCCAACACTTATTTTTCCTTATTTTTGTATTTATTTATTTAGTTTCACTTTTTCTTCAGACTCCAGTATGATTAGGGATTAATTCTTTAGAGATGTACATTTCGTTGTAAAGCCAAAAGGAAAACAATCTCCAAAGCATCCTGCAAATTTGTAACAGCATATTTCTCTTTGGCATTTCAACTTTGAAGACAAGGACTACTGAATTTCTTGTCAATATAGGGAGAAACATCAGCAGTGACAGAGTAATCAGAGAAAAACACAGTCAAGAGGTTAGGAATGTCTGCATGCCAGTCCACCATACAGATTATTTTACTGTATGTGGTCACTTATTCAGTTCTAAAA
>NW_007145658.1:0-949 GCF_000164805.1 Carlito syrichta
ATAATTCACTCTAATTTATGTGTAATATAAATGAAATCTAGTGGTGAGTACTTGGCTGGTCTTTCTAATCTCAAGAGGCATTAAAAGTTTAATCTGAAATAAGTTATAAGAACTCCAGTACAGCCGGGCTTGGTGGCTCAGCCTGTAATCCTCTGCCTTGGAAGGCTGAGGTGAGTGGATTTCCTGAGCCCGCGGGTTCAAGACCCACCTGGGGAACTTGATGAGACCTCATCTCTACAATAAATCAAAAAATTAGCCAAGCATGGTAGTACATGCCTGTAGTTCCAGCTACTTGGAAGGCTGAGGCAGAAAAATCACCTGAGCCCAGCAGGTTGAGCCTGCGGTGGCCAGGAGTGGCCACTGCACTCCAGTCTGGGTGACAGAGTGAGACTCCAACTCAAAAAAAAACCAAAAAATAAAACCCTCCAGTACAAGAAACTACATCTCTGTTAATAATCAAGCAAAATATGATGACTAGCATAATCTTAAGAATAACACTAGTGCAATAAGTCAGACAAGCACAAAAATGCTACATGTATTTATTTATATGTGAATTTATTTTAAAAAGTCAAACACGTGGAAAAAGAGAGTAGAATGTTCATTCTCAGGGCAGACAGAAAGAGGAAATAATAAGAAGTGGGTCAAAGGGTACAAACTTGAAGTTATGTAGGAGAAATAATTATATATGTATCAAAGAAACAATGTGAAGACTATGGTTGATAATACTGCATAGCATACAGAATATTTTCTGAGAAAGTATATCTTAGGTATCAAGCACAAAAAATAACTATAGAACATGATAAATATGTTTACTTGCTTGACTATGGTAATCAATTTACTATTTATTTTTATATTGATACATCATATTGTGCATTATATATACATGATAATTTTTTCAAAATTTTATTTGAGATTATTTTTTTATTTAAGTATGAGGTAGTGACTTTGG
>NW_007145659.1:0-542 GCF_000164805.1 Carlito syrichta
ATGCCTGCCAAGTCAACACCATGGGAGTGCCAGGTGCAGGGATGTGTATCTGCTAGGGGCACCCAGACTTTTGCCAACCTCGTTCCCCAAGGTTGACCTGCCCACTCCTCCCAGGGGCCAACTCATGCAAAGGGTGGGTGTGAGTCTCAAACTTTCAGGGAGGGGGATGGCTGGGTTACTCTCGCCTGTCTCCTCTGCACTCAGGGAGGCTGAGAAGGGAAGATGGCTAGAGCTCAGATGCTTGAGACCAGGCTGGAAACTGTAGCAAGCCTCCACCTAGTCCCCAAGCAAAACTCAGAAAACCATGCGTGAGGGAAGGCCTCGGCAGGAGGATGGCCTCCAGTCCAGAGTTTAAGATCAGGTAGGAAGACCAGGATGTCGACCAACTTGAAAGCCTGTGATTGCAGCATTTTGGGAAGCCAAGGCAGAGAGGATGTCCTGAGTTGGAAAGTTTGATAGCAGCTTGGGCAATCTAGGGAGGAAGGAAAAGAAAGGAGGGAAAGAAGGAAGGAAGGAAGGAAGGAAGGAAGGAAGGAAGGAAG
>NW_007145660.1:0-769 GCF_000164805.1 Carlito syrichta
CAGGAGGAAGGAAGGAAGGAAGGAAGGAAGGAAGGATGGAAGGAAGGAAGGAAGGAAAGAAGGAAGGAAGTAAAAAGAAAAGAAAGAAAGGAAAGAAAGAAAGAAATCCATCCTCCTGCAAACCTTCTGCCCTCAGTCCTTCCCCACCACCAACCCCACATGTTAGGGTCCCCCAAGCTTGGCAACTTCCAGCCCCAACTCCCCTAAAAGCTGCTCCAACTTTGGTGCGGGATATCCCAGTCTCCCTGGACTTGTTCCTGCCAGCTCTCACACCGAGGTGAGAAACGTAGCCCAGGCAGGCCGATCCTCTGACTCAGCAATGAGGACCTTCTGCCAAGAAAGGCCAGGGACACATCTCTCACCTGGGGAAAATTTTTCCCCTCCATTCCCTTTTTTCCTGGCTCTAAAGTCAGTCGTTCTGGGAACACATCACACACAGTTGAGAATCTGTGTATGATTCTGATGTCTTTGGAGACAGAGTCTGGTTCTGTGAACCTGGCTAAGGCCCGGGGACATGACCGTCATTCACCACCAGCCTCAAAATCACAGGCTCCGGAGATTCTCTCGCCTCAGTCTCTGGAGTGGTTGGCACGATGGGCACCTCATCCCCAGACCCCTTGTTTGGACGGGTGCAACGACGGGTTCTCCCTACTTGGCCCAGGCTGGCCTTGGGCTCCTGGGATCTAGCCATCCTCCTGCCTCGGACTCCTAAAGCACTGAGATTCCAGGTGTAGGCCATCACACACGCCTTCTGGTTCATTTTCGACAA
>NW_007145661.1:0-737 GCF_000164805.1 Carlito syrichta
CTCCATCTTCCTGCAAACCTTCTGCCCTCAGTCCTTCCCCACCACCAACCCCACATGTTAGGGTCCCCCAAGCTTGGCAACTTCCAGCCCCAACTCCCCTAAAAGCTGCTCCAACTTTGGTGCGGGATATCCCAGTCTCCCTGGCCTTGTTCCTGCCAGCTCTCACACCGAGGTGAGAAACGTAGCCCAGGCAGGCCGATCCTCTGACTCAGCAACGAGGACCTTCTGCCAAGAAAGGCCAGGGACACATCTCTCACCTGGGGAAAATTTTCCCCTCCATTCCCTTTTTTCCTGGCTCTAAAGTCAGTCGTTCTGGGAACACATCACACACAGTTGAGAATCTGTGTATGATTCTGATGTCTTTGGAGACAGAGTCTGGTTCTGTGAACCTGGCTAAGGCCCGGGGACATGACCGTCATTCACCACCAGCCTCAAAATCACAGGCTCCGGAGATTCTCTCGCCTCAGTCTCTGGAGTGGTTGGCACGATGGGCACCTCATCCCCAGACCCCTTGTTTGGATGGGTGCAACGACGGGTTCTCCCTACTTGGCCCAGGCTGGCCTTGGGCTCCTGGGATCTAGCCATCCTCCTGCCTCGGCCTCCTAAAGCACTGAGATTCCAGGTGTAGGCCATCACACAGGTCTTCTGGTTCATTTTCGACAAAGGATTGAGGCTGGGCTCAGGGGCTCAGCCTCATCATCCCAGCACTTTGGGAGACCAAGCCAGCAGCCAGCCCA
>NW_007145662.1:0-813 GCF_000164805.1 Carlito syrichta
CCTCAGTCCTTCCCCACCACCAACCCCACATGTTAGGGTCCCCCAAGCAAGGCAACTTCCAGCCCCAACTCCCCTAAAAGCTGCTCCAACTTTGGTGCGGGATATCCCAGTCTCCCTGGCCTTGTTCCTGCCAGCTCTCACACCGAGGTGAGAAACGTAGCCCAGGCAGGCCGATCCTCTGACTCAGCAATGAGGACCTTCTGCCAAGAAAGGCCAGGGACACATCTCTCACCTGGGGAAAATTTTTCCCCTCCATTCCCTTTTTTCCTGGCTCTAAAGTCAGTCGTTCTGGGAACACATCACACACAGTTGAGAATCTGTGTATGATTCTGATGTCTTTGGAGACAGAGTCTGGTTCTGTGAACCTGGCTAAGGCCCGGGGACATGACCGTCATTCACCACCAGCCTCAAAATCACAGGCTCCGGAGATTCTCTTGCCTCAGTCTCTGGAGTGGTTGGCACGATGGGCACCTCATCCCCAGACCCCTTGTTTGGACGGGTGCAACGACGGGTTCTCCCTACTTGGCCCAGGCTGGCCTTGGGCTCCTGGGATCTAGCCATCCTCCTGCCTCGGCCTCCTAAAGCACTGAGATTCCAGGTGTAGGCCATCACACAAGGCCTTCTGGTTCATTTTCGACAAAGGATTGAGGCTGGGCTCAGGGGCTCAGCCTCATCATCCCAGCACTTTGGGAGACCAAAGGCCAGCCGCCAGCCCAAGTTCGCAGGCCATGACCTACCTGGGCACAGCAGCAAGACCTCGTCTCTACCCTACATCCCAATGGGCCGGGCATGCTGGCACACACCTGGCATTCC
>NW_007145663.1:0-318 GCF_000164805.1 Carlito syrichta
AAAGCACTGAGATTTCCAGGTGTAGGCCATCACACAAGGCCTTCTGGTTCATTTTCGACAAAGGATTGAGGCTGGGCTCAGGGGCTCAGCCTCATCATCCCAGCACTTTGGGAGACCAAGGCCAGCAGCCAGCCCAAGTTCGCAGGCCATGACCTGCCTGGGCACAGCAGCAAGACCTCGTCTCTACCCTACATCCCAATGGGGCCGGGCATGCTGGCACACACCTGGCATTCCAGCTCCTCAAAAGGTTGGGGAAAGGCTTGCTAGAGACCAGTGGGCCGAGCCTGTGGTGACCAGGAGCGAACCACCACCATCCAG
>NW_007145664.1:0-3720 GCF_000164805.1 Carlito syrichta
TTGGGAAGGAGGCCGCAGCCTTGGGCCTACAGTTCCCCATGAGATGGTGGATCAAACAGACAAATCGGGCTGTGGGTTTGGGAGGCTGAGGCGGGTGAATGCTGGAGCCCAGGAGTTCGAGACCAGCCTGGGCCATGTAGCGAGAACTCATCACTCCCCGGAACGCAAACAATGGAGTCGTGCGTGGTGGCACCCACGGTCCCAGTTACATGGGATTGGTGGCTTTCCTTCTGGTGCATTCTTTTGTGTTGCCCCAGCCAACAGAATATGCAAGTCCAGCCTGGGCAATATGGCTCACAATCATCAGTCCCACTTCCTGGGTTGCTGAGGTGGGAGGCTGCCTGAGCACAGGGATCAAAGACCAGCCTGGGCAATGTGGCCAGACCTCATCTCAGTGAGAAGTCCCAAAATTGAGACAGGCATGGTGGCGCCCGGAAACCCAGCTGCTCGAGTGCCAAGGAGGGAGGAGCACCTGAGTCCTGCAGGTCAAGGCTCTGGGAGCCACACTAGTGCTTCCATGCCCCAGTCTGGCTGACAGAGATTCCAGCAACAAAAAAGATGCCTCCCACGTGCATCACAACGGGTGTCTATGGATCCCCATGGAAAGGCCAGTGTGGGTGGGAGACGATGGAGTCATCAGAAGACTGGAAGCTGGGCTGTCCTTGGTGTTGCTGGACTGCCTTGATCGCTCTGTGACCAATGGCTGCCCTAACAAGGGGCCATCTGTTTCATGAGCACACATGCGTCTTTGCCATGGATCATGTGTGTAGAGGGTGGTAGCATGCCTTCTAGGACACATGGCCGAAGATGTGGGATGGGCGTGCCAGGGAGCCAGCTTTGAAACCTCCCATGAATGACAGTCAGGGAAGTGCTTTTCCTCTCCCATACCTGAGGTTGACTCTTTGCACTGGGTGGCAGGAGTGGTGATGGTGGCATTGGTGGTGATTATGATTATTAGAAGTTAGAATCCTGCTCTGTGGCCCAGGCTGAGTGCAGCAGCAGGATCATGGCCACCACATAGTACACCTGCCAGGCTCTGGCGATTCCCCATCTTGGTCTCATGAGTGGCTGGAGCCACAGGCCTGCACCACCATGCCCAGCTAATATTTGCATTTATTTTTGTTGGCTGAGATAAGGTCTCGCCCAGTGTCCCAGGCTGGTCTTGAACCCATAGCTCAAGTCATCGACTTGTCTTGACCTCCAAAGGGCAGGGATGCCAGGTTGAGCCCCTGAGCATGGTCTGTGGTTGTGGTGGTGGTCTTTGGCATTATTATACTAAGTCGGAGACACACTCTGCCTCCCAGGCCAGAGCTCAGAGGCCCATTCTCGGACACCATGGCCTCCCCTAGCTGGGCTCTGGCCATCCCCCCGCCATTCTCCCAAGTGACCAGAATGACAGGCGTGTGCCACCATGCTTGACTCATTTTGTTGGTTTCATGTAGAGATGAGTTCACGCAAAGGTACCCGGGTTGGTCTCAAACCCAGGGACTTAGGCCATCCTCTTGCCTTGGCCTACCAGAATGCCGGTATGACAGGAGTGAGTTCCCATGTCCATCCTCCACACCACTCTTGGGCCACACCGCAAGGCCCACTCTCTTCCGACAACCTGGGACCCCAGAGAGGGCAGTCAGATTCACCCCTGAATCTGCATCCAGATTCACCTGCTGCCGCCTGGCACATGGGTGTCTCTCTGTCAGGGCACCCACCCCTCCTCCCACCTTGTTCCCCAGTGTGGACCCACATGCTCCTCCCAGGGGCTGCCTCAGGAAAAAGGAGGGCATGTCTCCTAAACCTTTGGGGGGTCGGGGATGGCTGTGTGACTCATGACTCTCTCATCAGCACTTGAGGTGGCCAAGAGGGGAAGATGTCCAGAGGCCAGGAGCTTGAGACCAGGCTGGACAACATGGCAAGTCCCCACCTTGAACCCAAGCAAAATCCAGAAAACTTTGGGTGAGAGCAGGTCTCGGCGGTAGGATCACCTCTGGCCCAGAGTTCATGACCAGGAAGGAAGACCAGGATGTTGACCAATTAGAAAACCTGTGATTGCAGCAGTTTAGGAGGCCCAGGCCGAGAGGATGGCCAAGTTGCACAGTTTGAGAGCAGCCTGGGCAACCATGTGAAGAAAGAAAAGAAAGAAAGATAAAAAAAGAAAGAAAGAAAAAGAAAGAAAGAAAGAAAGAAATGTAGGAAGAGAGGAAGGAAAGATAGAAAGAAATTCATTCTCCTGCAAACATTCTGCCCTCATTCCTTCCCCCCACCCCCCTCACATGTGAAAGTCCCCCAACCTAGGCACCTTCCAGTCCATACACCCCCAATGGCTGAACCTGTTTTGTTGTGGGAGTTCCCAGGCTCCGTGGTCGTGTTTATGCTGGTTCCCCTCTCTGAGGTGAAAAATGTGCCCCAGGCAGGCCAAAACTCTGACTTGGCAACGAGGACCTTCTGGCAAGAAAGGCTGATTATACATCCCTCACCTGGGGAAATTTCGTTCCCACAGTCCCATTTTCTCTGGCTCTTAAGCCAGTCGCCCTGAAAACACATCATGCACAATTGAGAATCTGTGCATGACCCTGATGCTTCTGGAGACAGGATCTAGCTCTTTGTCCCAGGCTGAGGCACGGGGACACCCACCGTCATTCACTGGGAGCTTCAAAATCGAGGGTTCCTACAATCCTCCCACCACAGTCTCTGGAGTGACCAGGACGATGGGCACCTCATTCCCAGACTCCCTGTTTGGATGGGTGCAGAGATGGGGGTCTCCTTGTGCGGCCTGGGCTGGACTTGGGCTCCTGCTCTCCAGGCAACCTCCAAGCTTGGCCTCCCAGAGCGCTAGGTTTCCAGACATGAGCTGCTGCACCATGCCTTCTGGTTCTTTTTCAAAGAAGGATCAAAGCCAGGCTCTGGGCTCAGTCTCATCATTCCAGGCTGAGGCCAGCAGCCGGCCAGAGGTCGTGGGCTGAGACCCACCCGGGCACCTTGGCGAGGCCTCCTCTCTACCCTTCATCCCAAATGAGCCTGTTGTGGAGGCACGCACCTGTCATTCTGACTCATCAGAAGGCCGGGGAAAGGCTTGTCGTAGCCCAGCAGGCCGAGGTTGCAGTGGCCAGAGTCAGCCACCGCCCTCCAGTCTGGGTGATGGAGTCAGACTCCAACTAAAAGAAAAGATGGAGAAAAGGAAAAAGAAGTAGGTCATTCATTTGTGCATGGAGTTGGGATCATCATGAACAGAGAGAAACCATTGAGGAAGGAGGTCCCAGCCTTTGCCATAGAGTTCCTGAAAGACAGTGGATCAGTAGACAATCAGGCTTTACTTTGAGAGATTGAGGCGAGGTACTACTGCAGCCCGGGTTTTTGAGACCAGCCTGGGCCACGTCACGAGACCTCGTTGCTCCCCGGAATGCAAACACTGGAGTCACAAGTGTTGGTGCCCTCGCTCCCAGCTACCTGGGATGTGGTGGCCTCCATCCCGGGGCTTTCCTTTGCATCACCCCTGATGACAGAATGTGTGAGTCCAGGCCAGGCACCATGGTTCATGGCCATCAGCCCCGTGTCCTGGGAAGTGGAGGTGGTAGGCTGCCTGAGCCCAGGGGTTGGATACCAGCCCGTGTGACTTGGTCAGATCTCGTCTCAGCAAGTAGTCCCCAAAATGGAGTCAGGCATTTTGGCCCCCCTATATGGAGCTGCTCAGGGGCAGAGGTGGGAGGACAGCCTGAGACCCATAGG
>NW_007145665.1:0-791 GCF_000164805.1 Carlito syrichta
GACCTTCTGGCAAGAAAGGCTGGTTACACATCCCTCACCTGGGGAAATTCGTTTCCACAGTCCCATTTTCTCTGGCTCTTAAGCCAGTTGCCCTGTAAACACATCATGCACAATTGAGAATCTGTGCATGACCCTGATGTTTCTGGAGACAGGGTCTAGCTCTTTGTCCCAGACTGAGGCACGGGGACACCCACCGTCATTCACTGGGAGCTTCAAAATCGAGGGTTCCTACAATCCTCCCACCACAGTCTCTGGAGTGGCCAGGACGATGGGCACCTCATTCCCAGACTCCCTGTTTGGATGGGTGCAGAGATGGGGGTCTCCTTGTGTGGCCTGGGCTGGAATTGGGCTCCTGCTCTCCAGGCAACCTCCAAGCTTGGCCTCCCAGAGCGCTAGGTTTCCAGACATGAGCTGCCGCACCATGCCTTCTGGTTCTTTTTCAAAGAAGGACCGAAGCCAGGCTCTGGGCTCAGTCTCATCATTCCAGGCTGAGGCCAGCAGCCGGCCAGAGGTCGTGGGCTGAGACCCACCCAGGCACCTTGGCGAGGCCTCCTCTCTACCCTTCATCCCAAATGAGCCTGTTGTGGAGCCATGCACCTGTCATTCTGACTCATCAGAAGGCTGGGGAAAGGCTTGTCGTAGCCCAGCAGGCTGAGGTTGCAGTGGCCAGAGCCAGCCACCGCCCTCCAGTCTGGGTGATGGAGTCAGACTCCAACTAAAAGAAAAGATGGAGAAAAGGAAAAAGAAATAGGTCATTCATTTGTGCATGGAGTTGGAATCATCAGAACAGA
>NW_007145666.1:0-857 GCF_000164805.1 Carlito syrichta
GTTTGGATGGGTGCAGAGATGGGGGTCTCCTTGTGCGGCCTGGGTTGGACTTGGGCTCTGCTCTCCAGGTAACCTCCAAGCTTGGCCTCCCAGAGCGCTAGGTTTCCAGACATGAGCTGCCGCACCATGCCTTCTGGTTCTTTTTCAAAGAAGGATTGAAGCCAGGCTCTGGGCTCAGTCTCATCATTCCAGGCTGAGGCCAGCAGCCGGCCAGAGGTCGTGGGCTGAGACCCACCCGGGCACCTTGGCGAGGCCTCCTCTCTACCCTTCATCCTAAATGATCCTGTTGTGGAGCCACGCACCTGTCATTCTGACTCATCAGAAGGCCGGGGAAAAAGGCTTGTCATAGCCCAGCAGGCCGAGGTTGCAGTGGCCAGAGTCAGCCACCGCCCTCCAGTCTGGGTGATGGAGTCAGACTCCAACTGAAAGAAAAGATGGAGAAAAGGAAAAAGAAGTAGGTCATTCATTTGTGCATGGAGTTGGGATCATCATGAACAGAGAGAAACCATTGAGGAAGGAGGTCCCAGCCTTTGCCATAGAGTTCCTGAAAGACAGTGGATCAGTAGACAATCAGGCTTTACTTTGAGAGATTGAGGCAAGGTACTACTACAGCCCGGGTTTTTGAGACCAGCCTGGGCCACGTCACGAGACCTCGTTGCTCCCTGGAATGCAAACACTGGAGTCACAAGTGTTGGTGCCCTCGCTCCCAGCTACCTGGGATGTGGTGGCCTCCATCCCGGGGCTTTCCTTTGCATCACCTCCGATGACAGAATGTGTGAGTCCAGGCCAGGCACCATGGCTCATGGCCATCAGCCCCGTGTCCTGGAAGTGGAGTGTAGGCTGCCTGAGCCCAGGGG
>NW_007145667.1:0-1108 GCF_000164805.1 Carlito syrichta
CTCCAATGATAATGATCACCAACACCACCACCACCAACAACCCTGCCACTCAGCATGAGGAGTCTCCCTCAGGACTGGGAGAGGAAAAGGCACTTTCCGGCCTTTCATCCATGGGAGTTTCCAAAGGTGGCCACTGGGAACGTCTGTCTCACACCATGGCCATGCTGCCCAGGAGGCCTGCCTTCACCCTCCAAACTCCTGCCCCACAACCAAGATGTGTGTGAGCTCACGGAACAGATGACCCTGGGCTAGGGCAGCCATCGGGCACAGAGTGGTCAAGGAAATCCAGCAGCACAGTGGCCAGCCCTGGTTCTGGTGCCCTGTTTGCCACCTTTGGGTGGGGGGAGAGCTCCTTCCTCTCCCGATCACTCCATCATCACCTGCCCTAGTGGACCTACCCTGGGAAGCCATGGACGCCCAATATGATGCATATGGGAGGTGTCTTTTTTGTTGTTGGAGTCTCCATCTGCCAGGCTCAGGCATGGCAGCTCAGTCTTGGCTCCAGGGGACTCAACCTATGGGTCTCAGGCTGTCCTCCCACCTCTGCCCCTGAGCAGCTCCATATAGGGGGGCCAAAATGCCTGACTCCATTTTGGGGACTATTTGCTGAGACAAGATCTGACCAAGTCACACGGGCTGGTATCCAACCCCTGGGCTCAGGCAGCCTACCACCTCCACTTCCCAGGACACGGGGCTGATGGCCATGAGCCATGGTGCCTGGCCTGGACTCACACATTCTGTCATCGGAGGTGATGCAAAGGAAAGCCCCGGGATGGAGGCCACCACATCCCAGGTAGCTGGGAGCGAGGGCACCAACACTTGTGACTCCAGTGTTTGCATTCCAGGGAGCAACGAGGTCTCGTGACGTGGCCCAGGCTGGTCTCAAAAACCCGGGCTGTAGTAGTACCTTGCCTCAATCTCTCAAAGTAAAGCCTGATTGTCTACTGATCCACTGTCTTTCAGGAACTCTATGGCAAAGGCTGGGACCTCCTTCCTCAATGGTTTCTCTCTGTTCATGATGATCCCAACTCCATGCACAAATGAATGACCTACTTCTTTTTCCTTTTCTCCATCTTTTCTTTCAGTTGGAGTCTGACTCCATCACCCA
>NW_007145667.1:2268-5329 GCF_000164805.1 Carlito syrichta
TCTTTCTTTCTATCTTTCCTTCCTCTCTTCCTACATTTCTTTCTTTCTTTCTTTCTTTCTTTTTCTTTCTTTCTTTTTTTATCTTTCTTTCTTTTCTTTCTTCACATGGTTGCCCAGGCTGCTCTCAAACTGTGCAACTTGGCCATCCTCTCGGCCTGGGCCTCCTAAACTGCTGCAATCACAGGTTTTCTAATTGGTCAACATCCTGGTCTTCCTTCCTGGTCATGAACTCTGTGCCAGAGGTGATCCTACCGCCGAGACCTGCTCTCACCCAAAGTTTTCTGGATTTTGCTTGGGTTCGAGGTGGGGACTTGCCATGCTGTCCAGCCTGGTCTCAAGCTCCTGGCCTCTGGACATCTTCCCCTCTTGGCCTCCTCAAGTGCTGATGAGAGAGTCATGAGTCACCCAGCCATCCCTGACCCCCAAAGGTTTAGGAGACATGCCCTCCTTTTTCCCGAGGCAGCCCCTGGGAGGAGCATGTGGGTCCACACTGGGGAGCAAGGTGGGAGGAGGGGTGGGTGCCCTGACAGAGAAACACCCATGTGCCAGGCGGCAGCAGGTGAATCTGGATGCAGATTCAGGGGTGAATCTGACTGCCCTCTCTGGGGTCCCAGGTTGTCGGAAGAGAGTGGACCTTGCGGTGTGGCCCAAGAGTGGTGTGGAGGATGGACATGGGAGCTCAATCCTGTCATACTGGCACTCTGGTAGGCCAAGGCAAGAGGATGGCCTAAGCCCCTGGGTTTGAGACCAACCCAGGTACCTTTGCATGAACTCATCTCTACATGAAACCAACAAAATGAGTCAAGCATGGTGGCACACGCCTGTCATTCTGGCCACTTGGGAGAATGGTGGGGGGATGGCCAGAGCCCAGCTAGGGGAGGCCATGGTGTCCGAGAATGGGCCTCTGAGCTCTGGCCTGGGAGGCAGAGTGTGTCTCCGACTTAGTATAATAATGCCAAAGACCACCACCACAACCACAGACCATGCTCAGGGGCTCAACCTGGCATCCCTGCCCTTTGGAGGTCAAGACAAGTCGATGACTTGAGCCTATGGGTTCAAGACCAGCCTGGGACACTGGGCGAGACCTTATCTAAGCCAACAAAAATAAATGCAAACATTAGCCGGGCATGGTGGTGCAGGCCTGTGGCTCCAGCCACTCATGAGACCAAGATGGGGAATCGCCAGAGCCTGGCAGGTGTACTATGTGGTGGCCGTGAGCCTGCTGCTGCACTCAGCCTGGGCAACAGAGCAGGATTCTAACTCCTAATAATCATAATCACCACCAACGCCACCACCACCACCCCTGCCACCCAGTGCAAAGAGTCAACCTCAGGTATGGGAGAGGAAAAGCATTTCCTTGACTGTCATTCATGGGAGGTTTCAAAGCTGGCTCCTTGGCACACCCATCCCACATCTTTGGCCATGTGTCTTAGAAGGCATGCTACCACCCTTTACACTGGTGATCCATGGCAAAGACGCGTGTGTATTCATGAAACAGATGGCCCCTTGTTAGGGCAGCCATTGGTCACAGAGCGATCAAGGCAGTCCAGCAACACCAAGGACAGCCCAGCTTCCAGTCACCCGGTATGCCACCTTTGGGCCAGAAGAGGCGGGAGGATTGCTGGAGCCCAGCTTCCAGTCTCCTGATGACTCCATCGTCTCCCACCCACACGGGCCTTTCCATGGGGATCCATAGACACCCGTTGTGATGCACGTGGGAGGAATCTTTTTTGTTGCTGGAATCTCTGTCAGCCAGACTGGGGCATGGAAGCACTAGTGTGGCTCCCAGAGCCTTGACCTGCAGGACTCAGGTGCTCCTCCCTCCTTGGCACTCGAGCAGCTGGGTTTCCGGGCGCCACCATGCCTGTCTCAATTTTGGGACTTCTCGCTGAGATGAGGTCTGGCCACATTGCCCAGGCTGGTCTTTGATCCCTGTGCTCAGGCAGCCTCCCACCTCAGCAACCCAGGAAGTGGGACTGATGATTGTGAGCCATATTGCCCAGACTGGACTTGCATATTCTGTTGGCTGGGGCAACACAAAAGAATGCACCAGAAGGAAATCCACCAATCCCATTTAACTGGGACCGTGGGTGCCACCACGCACGACTCCATTTTTTGCGTTCTGGGGAGTGATGAGTTCTCGCTACATGGCCCAGGCTGGTCTCGAACTCCCGGGCTCCAGCGTTCACCCGCCTCAGCCTCCCAAACCCACAGCCCGATTGTCTGCCAATCCACCATCTCATGGGAACTGTAGGCCCAAGGCTGGGGCCTCCTTCCCAATTGATCTCTGTCTGTTCAGGATGATCCCAATGCCATACACAAATGGATGCTCTTGGTTTTTTTTCCTTTTTTCATTTTTTTCTTTTAGTCGGATTCTCACTCTGTCGCCCAGGCTGGATGGTCCTGGCCACCACAGGCTCGGCCCACTGGTCTCTAGCAAGCCTTTCCCCAGCCTTTTGAGGAGCTGGAATGCCAGGTGTGTGCCAGCATGCCCGGCCCCATTGGGATGTAGGGTAGAGACGAGGTCTTGCTGCTGTGCCCAGGTAGGTCATGGCCTGCGAACTTGGGCTGGCTGCTGGCCTTGGTCTCCCAAAGTGCTGGGATGATGAGGCTGAGCCCCTGAGCCCAGCCTCAATCCTTTGTCGAAAATGAACCAGAAGGCCTTGTGTGATGGCCTACACCTGGAATCTCAGTGCTTTAGGAGGCCGAGGCAGGAGGATGGCTAGATCCCAGGAGCCCAAGGCCAGCCTGGGCCAAGTAGGGAGAACCCGTCGTTGCACCCGTCCAAACAAGGGGTCTGGGGATGAGGTGCCCATCGTGCCAACCACTCCAGAGACTGAGGCGAGAGAATCTCCGGAGCCTGTGATTTTGAGGCTGGTGGTGAACGACGGTCATGTCCCCGGGCCTTAGCCAGGTTCACGGAACCAGACTCTGTCTCCAAAGACATCAGAATCATACACAGATTCTCAACTGTGTGTGATGTGTTCCCAGAACGACTGACTTTAGAGCCAGGAAAAAAGGGAATGGAGGGGAAAAATTTTCCCCAGGTGAGAGATGTGTC
>NW_007145668.1:0-952 GCF_000164805.1 Carlito syrichta
TAGCCCAGGGTCATCTGTTCCGTGAGCTCACACACATCTTGGTTGTGGGGCAGGAGTGTGAAGGGTGAAGGCAGGTCTCCTGGGCAGCATGGCCATGGCGTGAGACAGACGTTCCCAGTGGCCACCTTTGGAAACTCCCATGAATGAGAGGCCAGAAAGTGCCTTTTCCTCTCCCAGTCCTGAAGGTGACTCCTCATGCTGAGTGACAGGGTTGGTGGTGATGGTGGTGGTGCTGGTGATCATTATTATTTGGAGTCGGAATTCTGACTGTCACCCAGGCTGGAGCACAGGGGCACACTCACAGTCACCATGGACTCCACCTCCCTGGCTAAGGTGATCCTCCTGACTCGGCTCTCTGAGTGGCTGGAAACACAGGACTGCGCCACCATGCCCGGGTAATCTTTTTATTTATTTTTGATGACTGAGATGAAGTCTTGCCCCGTGTCCCGGGATGGTGTTGAACCCGCAGACTCAAGTCCTCCACTCTTCTGGGCCTCCAAAGTGCCAGGATGCCAGGCTGAGCCCCTGAGCCTGGCCTGTGGTTGTGGTGGTGCTGGTGGTTGGTAATATTATTCTGAATCTGAGTCCCACTCTGACACCCAGGCTGGAGTGCAGGGGACTGTTCTCGGCCACCATGGCCTCCAATCTTAGGGCTCTGGCAATACTCCAGCCATGGACTCCTGAGTGGACAGAATGACAGGCATGTGCCACCATGCTCAGCTGATTTTTTTGGCTTCTTATAGTGGCAAGGTCTAACCAGGTTGCCCGGGCTTGTGTCAAACACAGGGACTCATGCCATCCTCTCACCTTGGCCTCCCAGAGAGCTGGGATGACAAGCGTGAGCCCCAGCACAGGCCTCCACACCCCTCTCAGGGCCCCACCGAGAGACCTGCTCCCTTCCAATGACCTGGGATCATGGAGAGTTTGGCCAGAGTTGACAGCGAGCCATCCC
>NW_007145669.1:0-818 GCF_000164805.1 Carlito syrichta
TGACAGCGAGCCATCCCCAGGGGAGCACCAGGTGCAGGAGTGTGTCTCAGTCAGTCTGCCAACCCCTCCGCCTGCCTTTTTCCCCAGGGTGCACACGCTTGTTCCTCTCAGGGGCAGCCTCGGTGAAAGGGAGGGCATTACTCTCAAACCTTTAGTACTCGTGCTGGTTGAGACGGAACATGGACAGAGCTCGGGAGCTCAAGACCAGGGTGGACACCATAGCAAGCCCCTACTACGAGCCCAAGCAAAACCCAGAAAACCGTGGGTGAGGGTAGGCCTGGGCAGGAGGCTCTCATCTGGTCCAAAGTTCTAGACCAGGCAGGAAGACCAAGATGTTGTCCAAATGGAAAGAGTGTGGTTGCAGTAGTTTGGGAGGCCCCAGCCGAGAGGATGGCCCGAGTTGGGCAATTTGGGAGCATTCTGGGCAACCTAGTGAGGAAAGAAAAATAGAAAGAGAGAAAGAAAGAAAGAAAGAAAGAAAGAAAGAAAGAAAGAAAGAAAGAAAGAAAGAGCAAGATAGAAAGAAAGTAATTAATTCTAGTGCAAACCTTCTGCCCTCAGTACTTCCCCCCTGCACCCACACATGTGAGGGTCCCCCAAGCTTGGCACCTTCCAGCCTCAACACCCCCAATGGCTGTCCCCGCTTTGGTGTGGGAGTTCCTGGGTCTCCCTGGCCGGGTTCCTGCCGGCTGTCCGCTCCGAGGCGAAAAATGTACCCCAGGCAGGCTGACCCTCAGACTCAGCTTGGGGACCTTCTGCTAAGAAAGGCCAGGGACACTGTCCTCACCCAGGGAAATTTCTGTCCCTTGAATCTCATT
>NW_007145670.1:0-948 GCF_000164805.1 Carlito syrichta
CACGCTTGCTCCTCTCAGGGGCAGCCTCGGTGAAAGGGAGGGCATTACTCTCAAACCTTTAGTACTCGTGCTGGTTGAGACGGAACATGGACAGAGCTCGGGAGCTCAAGACCAGGGTGGACACCATAGCAAGCCCCTACTACGAGCCCAAGCAAAACCCAGAAAACCGTGGGTGAGGGTAGGCCTGGGCAGGAGGCTCTCATCTGGTCCAAAGTTCTAGACCAGGCAGGAAGACCAAGATGTTGTCCAAATGGAAAGAGTGTGGTTGCAGTAGTTTGGGAGGCCCCAGCCGAGAGGATGGCCCGAGTTGGGCAATTTGGGAGCATTCTGGGCAACCTAGTGAGGAAAGAAAAATAGAAAGAGAGAAAGAAAGAAAGAAAGAAAGAAAGAAAGAAAGAAAGAAAGAAAGAGCAAGATAGAAAGAAAGTAATTAATTCTAGTGCAAACCTTCTGCCCTCAGTACTTCCCCCCTGCACCCACACATGTGAGGGTCCCCCAAGCTTGGCACCTTCCAGCCTCAACACCCCCAATGGCTGTCCCCGCTTTGGTGTGGGAGTTCCTGGGTCTCCCTGGCCGGGTTCCTGCCGGCTGTCCGCTCCGAGGCGAAAAATGTACCCCAGGCAGGCTGACCCTCAGACTCAGCTTGGGGACCTTCTGCTAAGAAAGGCCAGGGACACAGACCTCACCCAGGGAAATTTCTGTCCCTTGAATCTCATTTATACTGGCTTTAAAGCCCATCACCTGTGAACACACCATGCACACTTGAGAATCTATATGATTCTGTTATATTCGAAGACAGGTCTGTTTCTGTGGCCCAAGTTGGAGTCTGCTGACACGACCTTCGTTCCCTGCCAGCCAAGAAATGGTGAGCTTCAGTGATCCTCCCACCTTAGCCAACATTGTGGCCTGGATGATGGGCACCTCGGCCCAGATCCCCTGTTTGGATGG
>NW_007145671.1:0-689 GCF_000164805.1 Carlito syrichta
CCTTGTCACAGCAAGGAGCCCCAACATCGAGTAAGGTGGGGTGGCTTCTGGAGTCTTGGCTGCTCGGTGGCTTAGGTGGGAGGACCTCATTGAGCCCCACAGGGTGAGGCCTCGGGAGTCACAATCATGCCTCCATACCCCAGCCTGTCCAACGAAGACTTTGATGACAAAATAGATGCCTGCCACATGCATCATGATGGGTGTCCACAGCTCTCCAGGGAAAAGTCAGCTTGGGCAGGTGACAATGGAGTGATTGGGAGAGGAAGGGGTGTCCCCCACCCTAAGGTGGCAGAACGGGTGATCAGAACACAGGCAGGCCACGGCGTTGCCAGATTACCTTGATTGCTCTGTGCTCAATGGCCACCCTAACTTGGGGCCATCTCTTCTGTGTGCTCACATGTGTCTTGGTCGTGGGGCTCCCGTGTGGAGGGTGGAAACAGCCCTTCTAGGACACATGTCCCTAGGCACAGGACGGATTGCCCAGTGGTCAACTTTGAAATATCCCACGAATGACAGGCAGGAATTTTCCTTTTTATGGTCGAGATGAGGTCTCTCCCCATGTCCCGGTCTGGTGTTGAACCTTCAGACTCAGGCCATTCAATTGCCTAGGTCTCTGAAGTGTTGGGATGCCAGGCTGAGCCCCTGAGCATGGCCTGTGGTTGTGGTGATGGTGGTGGTTCTTATTATTA
>NW_007145672.1:0-757 GCF_000164805.1 Carlito syrichta
CAGTCACAGGATCGGGAAGAAGTGAAGAAAGACACGTAAGAAAGATTGCCTAAGGAGTACTGATAGCTACACAGACACAGGTCAATAAAATCGAGAGACAGTGTAGGTCAGAAGGTCAACAACAGACGTGATCTAAACTAACAGTTACAATGATAAAATCATAAGTCAAAATAAGTGAAAGGGAGAAGTGCAAGAGTGAAAACAGATATACATACCAACTATCAGGTGAGAGAGAGACACAGGGCTGGGAAGAAGTGAAAAAAGACAGGTAAGAAAGATTCCCTAAAGAATACTGATAGCTAAACAGAGACAGGCCAAAAAAATCAAGAAACAGTATAAGTCAGAAGGTAAACACCAAACGTAATCTAGACCAACAGTTTCAATGATAAAATCATAGGTCAAAATAAGCCATCAAACTAGAGTCACTTCTGTGATCTCCGATTCCAGCCTCTGCCTTTTGTTTTTCGTTGCAGCATAGGGGTGGGGCTTTGTCTCCTGTTTCACACTGTTGCCTTAGGAGCTGAGGTAAAGATTGTTGCTAGGTGGGCGGGGCAATGGAAGTCTGCCTGGAGAATGGCAAGGCAGTTTAAGCAGGTCTGTTTTTCTCTGCTTGTCTGGGTCCTCTGGGTTGGGGTCTGACGCTGTGTGCCTCAGCCAGGTGGACCCGGAGTTCCAGAGCTCCAAAGTTCCAAAGGCAGGCTGTAAATGATGAGAGTGCACTGGTCCCTACAGAGTATTCAGCCAGTAATGGAACCGG
>NW_007145673.1:0-1051 GCF_000164805.1 Carlito syrichta
CGGTCAACAACAGACGTGATCTAAACTAACAGTTACAATGATAAAATCATAAGTCAAAATAAGTGAAAGGGAGAAGTGCAAGAGGGAAAACAGATATACATACCAACTATCAGGTGAGAGAGAGACACACGGCTGGGAAGAAGTGAAAAAAGACAGGTAAGAAAGATTCCCTAAAGAATACTGATAGCTAAACAGAGACAGGCCAAAAAAATCGAGAAACAGTATAAGTCAGAAGGTAAACACCAAACGTAATCTAGACCAACAGTTTCAATGATAAAATCATAGGTCAAAATAAGCCATCAAACTAGAGTCACTTCTGTGATCTCCGATTCCAGCCTCTGCCTTTTGTTTTTCGTTGCAGCATAGGGGTGGGGCTTTGTCTCCTGTTTCACACTGTTACCTTAGGAGCTGAGGTAAAGTTTGTTGCTAGGTGGGCGGGGCAATGGAAGTCTGCCTGGAGAATGGCAAGGCAGTTTAAGCAGGTCTGTTTTTCTCTGCTTGCCTGGGTCCTCTGGGTTGGGGTCTGACGCTGTGTGCCTCAGCCAGGGTGGACCCGGAGTTCCAGAGCTCCAAAGTTCCAAAAGGCAGGCTGTAAATGATGAGAGTGGCACTGGGTCCCTACAGAGTATTCAGCCAGTAATGGAACCGGTGTCTCTGAGGGGCGGGCGCTCAGAGCCTCCCTGTGCGACCTGCGGTGCCGGGTGCCGGCTGGCCGGGGAGAGAGCTGGAGGGAGCAGGGACCCAAAACTTCCCCGCACGCTGCAATACCTGGCCTTAGGAAATGAGGTAAAGTTTGTTGCTGGGTGGGCAGGGCAATGGAAGTCTCTTCCTGGAGAATGGCAAGGCAGTTTAAGCAGATCTGTTTTTCTCCGCTTGTCTGGGTCCTCTGATTTGGGGTCTCACGCTGAGTGCCTCAGCCAGGGTGGACCCGGAGTTCCAGAGCTCCAAAGTTCCAAAGGGCAGGCTCTAGACAGCGAGAGTGGCGCTGGGACCCAACAGAGGACTTCAGCCAGAAATGGAACCAGCGTCTCTGAGGGGCGGGTGCCCAGAG
>NW_007145674.1:0-742 GCF_000164805.1 Carlito syrichta
TCTTTGGGAACTGGTACCCAAGATCCTGGTTCCCCTTCACAAGACCTCCCCAAAATGTGGAATCTTCCAAACCCAGCATCTCAATTCCTACCTGCCCACCAACAAGAATTTTCTGTACTTTGTAGTCACCTGAATTGAGGAATTTTGTAAAAATATACCTTTGTTTCTGGGGAATATAATTATGGTCGTAGATACTCCCAGGAAACAAAAGAATTTGTTGGGCCAGATTCTTTATTACAACTAAAAAGATGACAAGAAATTTCCTGTGCATCTGTAATGACAGATTTAATGTATCCACGGAGAAAGTCGCTATGAAAAATGTAGGGAACTAGAAGCCCAGATTGCTGATTAAACCTTATCAAGAGGTCTTGAATGTTCCGGTTAATGAGAATTTCTAGAACTGGATTTCCTTTTGGTTCTCAGCTGATGCCCTGATTTTCCCTTTCGATGTGGATTCCAAACTCTATACAAAAAGACAAGTGCCCAGAAGTTTTCTAGGGACGTGGAATTCATGATTCCTGGTTACTTTTAAAAATGCGTACTATATATTTGGGAACTGTAAAACCCTTGTCCCCTCTTATAATACGAAGAGAAACAGAAGGAGATGGATTACAGGGTTCACCTTAAGAAAAGAGTTACATCCACATATGTCCTGAAATCTGGCCTTAGTTGTTCACAGGAACCTAACGGACTTGGAGAGCCCGATAGCCATTTACAACTTTCAAGCGGACCAGAATGTTGG
>NW_007145675.1:0-806 GCF_000164805.1 Carlito syrichta
ACTTTGGAGCTCTGGAACTCCGGGTCCACCCAGGCTGAGGCATTCAGCGTGAGACCCCAAATCAGAGGACCCAGACAAGCGGAGAAAAACAGATCTGCTTAAACTGCCTTGCCATTCTCCAGGAAGAGACTTCCATTGCCCTGCCCACCCAGCAACAAACTTTACCTCATTTCCTAAGGCCAGGTATTGCAGCGTGCGGGGAAGTTTTGGGTCCCTGCTCCCTCCAGCTCTCTCCCCGGCCGGCCGGCACCCGGCACCGCAGGTCGCACAGGGAGGCTCTGAGCGCCCGCCCCTCAGAGACACCGGTTCCATTACTGGCTGAATACTCTGTAGGGACCCAGTGCCACTCTCATCATTTACAGCCTGCCTTTTGGAACTTTGGAGCTCTGGAACTCCGGGTCCACCCTGGCTGAGGCACACAGCATCAGACCCCAACCCAGAGGACCCAGACAAGCAGAGAAAAACAGACCTGCTTAAACTGCCTTGCCATTCTCCAGGCAGACTTCCATTGCCCCGCCCACCTAGCAACAAACTACCTCAGCTCCTAAGGCAACAGTGTGAAACAGGAGACAAAGCCCCACCCCTATGCTGCAACGAAAAACAAAAGGCAGAGGCTGGAATCGGAGATCACAGAAGTGACTCTAGTTTGATGGCTTATTTTGACCTATGATTTTATCATTGAAACTGTTGGTCTAGATTACGTTTGGTGTTTACCTTCTGACTTATACTGTTTCTCGATTTTTTTGGGCCTGTCTCTGTTTAGCTATCAGTATTCTTTAGGGAATCTTTTCTTACCTGTCTTTTTT
>NW_007145676.1:0-1037 GCF_000164805.1 Carlito syrichta
TGCCATCCTCCAGGCAGAGACTTCCATTGCCCTGCCCACCCAGCAACAAACTTTACCTCATTTCCTAAGGCCAGGTATTGCAGCGTGCGGGGAAGTTTTGGGTCCCTGCTCCCTCCAGCTCTCTCCCCGGCCTGGCACCCGGCACCACAGGTCGCACAGGGAGGCTCTGAGCGCCCGCCCCTCAGAGACACCGGTTCCATTACTGGCTGAATACTCTGTAGGGACCCAGTGCCACTCTCGTCATTTACAGCCTGCCTTTTGGAACTTTGGAGCTCTGGAACTCCGGGTCCACCCTGGCTGAGGCACACAGCGTGAGACCGCAAGCCAGAGGACCCAGACAAGCAGAGAAAAACAGACCTGCTTAAACTGCCTTGCCATTCTCCAGGCAGAGACTTCCATTGCCCCGCCCACCTAGCAACAAACTTTATCTCAGCTCCTAAGGCAACAGTGTGAAACAGGAGACAAAGCCCCACCCCTGTGCTGCAATGAAAAACAAAAGGGAGAGGCTGGAATCGGAGATCACAGAAGTGACTCTAGTCTGATCCCTTATTTTGACCTATGATTTTATCATTGAAACTGTTGGTCTAGATTACGTTTGGTGTTTACCTTCTGACTTATACTGTTTCTTGATTTTTTTGGCCTGTCTCTGTTTAGCTATCAGTATTCTTTAGGGAATCTTTCTTACCTGTCTTTTTTCACTTCTTCCCAGCCCTGTGTCTCTCTCTCACCTGATAGTTGGTATGTATATCTGTTTTCCCTCTTGCACTTCTCCCTTTCGCTTATTTTGACTTATGATTTTATCATTGTAAACTGTTAGTTTAGATCACGTCTGTTGTTGACCTTCTGACCTACACTGTCTCTCGATTTTATTGACCTATGTCTGTGTAGCTATCAGTACTCCTTAGGCAATCTTTCTTACGTGTCTTTCTTCACTTCTTCCCGATCCTGTGACTGTTTTTCACCTGAAAAGCTGGTATGTATATCTGTTATCCCTCTCGCACTTCTCTCTTTCGCTCATTTTGACTTATGATTTTATC
>NW_007145677.1:0-797 GCF_000164805.1 Carlito syrichta
GAGATAGTAAGGTCAGCTCTCTAGCCCCCAGGCTATCTAGTTACGTCACCTAGTTAAGTCAGCTGGCTAGCCAGCTGGCTAGATAGGTAGCTTGCTACTTAAGTCAGCTGGATAGACAGCTGGATAGTTAGTTAAGTCGACTAGTTAAGTCAGCTTGCTAGCCAGCTGGCTAGATATATAGCAAGCTAATTAATTCAGCTGACTAGCAAGAAGGCCAGCTGTTTAAGTCAGCTAGCTAAGTCAGCTGACTAGCCAGCTGTCTTGCTAGGTAGTGAGCTAGTTAAGTCCATTGACTAGCCAGCAGTCTAGCTGATTAAGTCAGCTGGCTAGCCAGCTAGTTAGCTGGGTAGAGATCTTGTTAAGTCAGCTGTCTAGCAAACTAACTAACTAGTTACCTCTAGTTGAGTCAGCTGGCTACCCAGCTGACTAGCTGGTTAAGTCAACTAGTTAAGTCAGCTGGCTTGCCAGCTGGCTAGCTAGGTATCAAGCTAGTTAAGTCTGCTGGCTTGCCAGCTGGCTAGCTAGTTGAGTCAGGTAGTTAATTCAGCTGGCTTCTCAGTTGTCCAGCTAGGTAGCTAGCTAGTTTAGTCAGATGGCTGGAGAGCTGGTTAGCTGGATAAGTAAACTCATTAATTCAGCTGGCCAGCCAGCTGGCTAGTTAGTTAAATCAGCTAGTTAAGTCAACTGGCCAGCAAGCTGGCTAGTTAGATTGCTAGCAGGATTAGTAAGCTAGTAAAGTCTGCTGGCTAGCTAGGTAGCTAGCTAGTTAAGTCAGCTAGTTAAGCCAGTGGGCTAGC
>NW_007145678.1:0-683 GCF_000164805.1 Carlito syrichta
AGTCAACTTGCTAGCCAGCTGGCTAGATATATAGCAAGCTAATTAATTCAGCTGACTAGCAAGAAGGCCAGCTGTTTAAGTCAGCTAGCTAAGTCAGCTGACTAGCCAGCTGTCTTGCTAGGTAGTGAGCTAGTTAAGTCCATTGACTAGCCAGCAGTCTAGCTGATTAAGTCAGCTGGCTACCCAGCTAGTTAGCTGGGTAGAGATCTTGTTAAGTCAGCTGTCTAGCAAACTAACTAACTAGTTACATCTAGTTGAGTCAGCTGGCTACCCAGCTGACTAGCTGGTTAAGTCACCTAGTTAAGTCAGCTGGCTTGCCAGCTGGCTAGCTAGGTATCAAGGTAGTTAAGTCTGCTGGCTTGCCAGCTGGCTAGCTAGTCAAGTCAGGTAGTTAATTCAGCTGGCTTCTCAGTTGTCCAGCTAGGTAGCTAGCTAGTTTAGTCAGATGGCTAGAGAGCTGGTTAGCTGGATAAGTAAACTCATTAATTCAGGTGGCCAGCCAACTGGCTAGTTAGTTAAATCAGCTAGTTAAGTCAACTGGCCAGCAAGCTGGCTAGTTAGATTGCTAGCAGGATTAGTCAGCTAGTAAAGTCTGCTGGCTAGCTAGGTAGCTAGCTAGTTAAGTCAGCTAGTTAAGCCAGTGGGCTAGCAGGTTGTCAGTTAGTTTAGTCAGCTGGCTAGCC
>NW_007145679.1:0-849 GCF_000164805.1 Carlito syrichta
TGAGTCAGGTAGTTAATTCAGCTGGCTTCTCAGTTGTCCAGCTAGGTAGCTATCTAGTTTAGTCAGATGGCTGGAGAGCTGGTTAGCTGGATAAGTAAACTCATTAATTCAGCTGGCCAGCCCGCTGGCTAGTTAGTTAAATCAGCTAGTTAAGTCAACTGGCCAGCAAGCTGGCTAGTTAGATTGCTAGCAGGATTAGTCAGCTAGTAAATTCTGCTGGATAGCTAGGTAGCTAGCTAGTTAAGTCAGCTAGTTAAGCCAGTGGGCTAGCAGGTTGTCAGTTAGTTTAGTCAGCTGGCTAGCCAGCTGCCTATCATGGCTGATATCTAGTTAAGTCAGCTGGCTAGCCAGCTGGCTAGCTAGTTAAGTTACCTAGTTAAGTCAGTTGGATATACAACTTGCTAGCTAGTTAAAAAGCTAGTTAAGTAAAATGACTAGAGAGCTGGGTAGCTAGTTATTTCAGCTAATTAAGTCAGCTGGCTAGCAAGGTAGTTAATTCACCTAGCTGTCAGCTAGCTAGCTAATTAAGTCAGCTGTTTAAGTCGGCTAACTAGCTAGATATCTAGGAAGGTAGCTAGCAATTTATTTCTGGTAGTAGTGTCAGCTGGCTATCTAGGTAGCTAACTACTTTAGTCAGATAGTTATGCCAGCTTGCTAGTTAATTAAATTAGATTGTTAAGTCAACTGGCTAGCCAGCTAGCTAGGTAGAGAGCTATTTATGTCAGCTGGCTAGCCAGATGGCTAACTAGTTAAGTCAGCTAGTTGAGTCAGTTGGCTAGCCAACTGGCTAACTGGTTAAGCCAAATATTTAAGTCAGCTGGCTAGCCAGCTGGCTAGCTAGTTAGCAAG
>NW_007145680.1:0-708 GCF_000164805.1 Carlito syrichta
CCAGGTTGTCAGTTAGTTTAGTCAGCTGGCTAGCCAGCTGCCTATCATGGCTGATATCTAGTTAAGTCAGCTGGCTAGCCAGCTGGCTAGCTAGTTAAGTTACCTAGTTAAGTCAGTTGGATATACAACTTGCTAGCTAGTTAAAAAGCTAGTTAAGTAAAATGGCTAGAGAGCTGGGTAGCTAGTTATTTCAGCTAATTAAGTCAGCTGGCTAGCAAGGTAGTTAATTCATCTAGCTGTCAGCTAGCTAGCTAATTAAGTCAGCTGTTTAAGTCGGCTAACTAGCTAGATATCTAGGAAGGTAGCTAGCAATTTATTTCTGGTAGTAGTGTCAGCTGGCTATCTAGGTAGCTAACTACTTTAGTCAGATAGTTATGCCAGCTTGCTAGTTAATTAAATTAGATTGTTAAGTCAACTGGCTAGCCAGCTAGCTAGGTAGAGAGCTATTTATGTCAGCTGGCTAGCCAGATGGCTGACTAGTTAAGTCAGCTAGTTGAGTCAGTTGGCTAGCCAACTGGCTAACTGGTTAAGCCAAATATTTAAGTCAGCTGGCTAGCCAGCTGATTTAACCAGTTGACATAATTAGCTAGCCATCTGGCTAGCCAACTGACTTAACTAGGTCACTACCTATCAAGCCAGCTTTCTAGCCAGCTGACTTAACTAGCTGTCTTAACTAGCTGACCTGTTTTCTAGCCAGTTGAATTAATT
>NW_007145681.1:0-322 GCF_000164805.1 Carlito syrichta
TCCCTTCCCCCACTACATCCCCCCTCCCATGCCACAACCTCCCCATCCTCCCTTCTTCTCGTCCTAGTCCTCTCCCCCTCCTCCTACCCTTCTCACTCCCCACCACCCCTTGCTCCTCCACATCTCTCCTCCCCACCCCCTCTCCTGCTCCCTTTCCCTTCCCTCACTTCCCCTTCCTCTCCCCCTCTCCCCACCTCATCCTCCCCATCATTCCTCTTCCCTCCCTGTCCTCCTTTCTTCTCTTCCCACCACCCTATCCCCTGCCCCTTCTTCCATTCCCCTATCCTGTCCCCTGTCCCTTCCCCTTCACCCTCTTTCCCTT
>NW_007145682.1:0-590 GCF_000164805.1 Carlito syrichta
CACCATGAAGAAGGAGAGGAAATTGCAGGCTACATATTAGAGACTGAGTAGCTGTCAAGTAGTTTCAGGAGTTCTCCAAGAAAGATGGTCCTGGGTTTTGCTTTCTTTTCCTTTGCTTTATTTTCCGTTTATCCTCTCTTGCTTCATCTCTTTTTCTAGTCTCTTCTTTGCTGTCTTTTGTTTTCTTCTCCTCCCACCCCTTTTCCTTTCTTGTTTATATTATTTGCCAGAAATACTCCCAGAATGACTAGGAGAAAATCCACTGGCTGCCACCTAAAGAAAATAATATCACCACGGTGTCTGACTTTTTGCACCAGTTATACCTTTGCTAAACAGACAGCCCGTTGGCCAGTTGTCCTTTCTTTTTTTTTTTTTTTTTTTTAAGTCGGAGTCTCACTCTGTCGCCCAGACTGGAGTGCAGTGACCGCTCCCGGCCACCGCAACCTCGACCTGCTGGGCTCTGGCGATCCTTCCACCTCAGCCTTCCGAGTAGCCGGAATTACAGGCATGCGCTACCACACCTGGCTGATTTTTGATTTATTATAGAGATGAGGTCTCGCTGCCCAGGCGGGTCTCAAACCCGTGGGTCA
>NW_007145683.1:0-639 GCF_000164805.1 Carlito syrichta
CCCTTCTTCCTCAGAAGTAACCACCAATCAGGTTTTTGAAGTAGGAATATGGGTAATGGGAATCCTCACGTACAGGAAACTTCACTGCCAATTGCTAAGTAAGAGTAAGGAATCTGCGTTACTCGTGTCCTCAATACCAAAAAAGCTTCGGGTGGTCTTGCTATGGGCTAAACACGAATCACGGTGTTTTAAGCATGAATCTGAGGAAATGCAGTCCTTATATTCCAGCAACTACATGAAATTTTTTGAAGAAAGAATTAGGAATCTGGTTTACACGAGTCCTCAAACCCAAAAATCTACAGGGCATTTTGGAACGGGCTAAAAAAGAATCAGAGTTTCAAAACAGGATCTATGTAATTAGAGTCCTATTATACAGGAAAAGACACGGCCTCTTGTCAGGGAAAAAAAAAGAACTGGGATTATAGCAGTGGTTTACACGTGTCCACAATCCCCCAAAAAATTCAGTGTGTCGTGCTAAGGGCTTAACACGAATTTCGGTTTTAGAAGCATAATTTAGTGAAATGAAATACCCATACAGGCAACTACATGGATTTTTCCTAAGAAGATATGAATTTGGGTGACATGGGTTCTCAATCCCAAAAAAACTTCACAGCTCTTCTAAAGGTCTAAACAAGCATC
>NW_007145684.1:0-769 GCF_000164805.1 Carlito syrichta
TAACCCGTCTGATCTTGCGTATGGGTCTAAGTATTATTAGCATTTTCAAAGGCCAATTGTTTGAGAAGAATTTCTGCTGCTTCTTCATTAGTAATTAACGGATTAATAGCCGTAGTGAGTCTGGAAACAAAGTCCTCATAACTTTCCTTGGCCTTTTGTTTTACATCAGATAAAGAAGAAGTCTGAGCAGTGTCTGTCGGTAATTTTTTTCCATGCGGTGACAGCACAATGATTTATCTGAAGCAAAACATCTTTGGGTAGAGAAATTTGATTAGCCATTTGGGTACACATACCAGTCCCAGAGAGCATACCATGATAAATAATGAATGACCCAGCAGGTCTATTTAAATTCTGGTCTATCTGAATTCTAACTTGATCCTCATACTCGGTATTCCACAGCAAATAAGCACCTCTGGACAAACAGCTTTGGGTTAATTGCTGCCAATCTGTGAGAGTCATGCATCGAGAAGCAAATTGATCTAAAAGAGTAATTGTACAAGGTGCAAGAGGACCATACTTTGAGCTTGCCTCTCATAACTCTCTTACCAATTTATAATGCAAGCTTTCCCAGTGAGCTAGATCCACTCCATCAGCACCAGGATAAAATTGTATTGGGGAACAAGCTGTGAAACTAAAATCTTCTTTTTCTGCTTCAGCTTATACTGCCTGCATACTGAGAGGAAAGACAGTAGCCACAGGGGCATTACCGGCAGTATTAGCAAATTTTTTACTTTAGGATTTAGCATTGAAAGGAGCAGCCATTGGGAGG
>NW_007145685.1:0-418 GCF_000164805.1 Carlito syrichta
GCCTTCCAAGTAGCTGGAACGACAGGGTGCGCTACCACGCCCGGCTAATTTTTGATTTATTGTAGAGATGAGGTCTCGCCAAGTTGCCCAGATGGGTCTCAAACCCGCGGGCTCAGGCAATCTACTCACCTCAGCCTCCCAAAGGCGCGGGATTACAGGCTGAGCCACCGAGCCCGGCTTCCTTTTTACTTTTAAACATCTCTATTGAAAGGGAAGTTTTTGAAGACAGCATATAGTTTGATACTGAATGATTATACACTCTGGCAATATTTTTGAATTGATTTGTTTAAACCATTTATATTTGAAAATAATTTTTTTTTATTTTTTCAAAACTTAGAATCCTTGGAGTCACTTTCTGTTTTTATTTTCTCTGCTCATGCAGTCATGCTATTTTACTTCCCTGTGTTTACAGTAATAA
>NW_007145686.1:0-5225 GCF_000164805.1 Carlito syrichta
CTGATTTAAAGGGTCTCACTAGATACCTAACTTATATGGAGAAAATGTAGTTTCAATAACTCTGGGAAAAAAGGACTCACACAACACACACACAAACTTAAAAGAGAATGGTTATGCATTTGTTTGTGACCAAACAGGGAATTGTTCCTCAAATGCCTTCTGGAGTGATCTAATGCTGTGGGGGTGTCATGAGGCATTGAGAATACAAAGAGAAGCAGGGAACCCACCACTGCAGACATTTTTGTATCGTGGGAGCTCAGAGTGAATGCTCCTGTTGATACATTTTTGCAGCATTTTGAGGTGACTGTTACCCAATAGAAGGTGGGATATTCAGACTCAGGCCAGCACAGGGGATGGAATCCCATTTATCCATACAAGGATTGTCAACATTCCTGCAGTTGGACAGAGGCACATGTCTACTCTGAAGATTTGGAACAGCAGGACAGGAGCAAAAATGATAAGCGGACTGCTTTGCTGTCAGTCTAGTAGCTGAGTTGAGGTGGCTCCTGTCCCGACCCTCAGCACTGACCTCAGTGCATTTTACTGGAAGCTCCTTCAACTGCTCAAAACAGGACTATTGCATATAACCACCTGTGTCAGTTGCAACCAGTTCTCACCCACAGGTGCCTCCTAACAGCCTAAAGACTAAATGGTTCAACCCAGAGAAAAACTAGGGGAGGGGTGAAAAAGAACTCATCACACCATTGGGGAACTGGATAAGCTTCAAGAGTCCCCTGATTTTCTATTCCCACAGGAGACTGTGGAATATATATACACATCCAATAATTACCCCTTACTCATTTTATGAAGCCAACATCACTGACACCCAAACTTGGCAAACATCCAATAAGGAAAGAGAATACAGGCCAATTGCCTTGATGAACACAGATGCAAAAATTCTAAACAAGATTCAGCAAATCGGATCCAACAACACATCTCAAGGATCATCCACCCAGACCAGGTAGGCTTCATTCGTAAGATGCAGGGCTGATTCAACATTCACAAGATTATAAACTTATTCAGCACATAAACCAAGAACTGCATGATTATATCATCAGATGCAGAGAAAGCATTCAACAAATCCAGTATCCCTTATTGATAAAAACCCTTGAAACCCTAGGCTTAGAAGGAACATTCCTCAAAACAGTAAGAGCCATCTATGATAAACCTGCAGTCAACATTTCGCTTAATGGATAGAAGTTGGAAGCATTCCCTCTAAGAACGGGAACAAGACAAGGATGCCCACTCTCACCCCTCCTGTTCAGCATAGTGCAAAAGTCCTAGCCAGAGCAATCAGGAAAGATAAGGAAATCAGGTGTATCCAAATAGGAAAAGAGGAAGTAAAGCCATCCCTCTTTGCAGATGATATGATTCCATATCTTGAAAACCCTAGTGAGTCAGTCAAAAACCTTCTTGCACTGATAATCAAATTTGGTAAAGTCTTGGGGGTACAAAATCAATATTAAAAAAACAGTTGCATTTCTATACACCAGAAATAAGCAGGCAGAGAACCAACTAAAAAGCACAATCCCATTCACTATAGCCACAAAAAAACGAAATATTTTGGCATCCACCTAAAGTGAAAGATCTTTACAATGAGAACTACAAAGCATTGCTCAAAGAAATCATGGATTACACAGATAAATGGGAAAACAGTCCATGTTCATGGATCAGAAGTATCAATATTGCCAAGATGTCCATCATACCCAAGGCAATCTACAGATTCAAGGCAATTCTGAACAAATTACCAAAATTATTTTTCTCTGAGCAGGAAATGACAATACAGAAATTCACAAGGAAACAAAAAATAGCACAGAAAGTCAAAATATTCCTCAGCAAAAGGAGTCAAACTGGAGGTATCACACTTCTAGACTTTAAACTTTACTACAAGTCCACAGTGACAAAACAGCCTGGTATTAGTACAAGAATAGGCACATAGACCAATGTACCAGGACAGAGATTCTGAAAGCAAAAAATCAGTCTCTCAATCAACTCATTTTTGACAAAGTCATAAGTAACAACCAAAGGGGAAAGGTGGTCATATTTAGTGATTGGTGATGGGAAAACTGACAGACCACATGCAGAAGAATGAAACTGGACTCCTACCTGTCACCATATATAAAAATCAAATCTAAATGGTTCAAAAACCTAAATTTAAAACCTCAAAGTATAAGACTCCCAGAACGAAATGTAGGAACACCCTCATGCACACTGGAGTAGCATCAATTCTTGACGAAGTCCCCAAAAGTGAATGCCATGAAAGCTAGGTTAGACAAGTGGGTCCACATCAAACAGAAATGCTTTTGAACAGCAAAAGAAACCATCAAGAGAGTAAAGAGATAATCCACAGAAAGGGAAAAAATATTTGCAAATTATAGGATAAGAGGACGTTAAACCATCCCTCTTTGCAGATGATATGATATACATCTGACAAAAGCCCAGCATCCAGGATCTACAAGGAACACAAAGTGAAGAGAAAAAGACACCCCCGCTAAAAAGTGAACAAAGGACATAAACAGACTCTTCTCAAAAGATGACATACAAGCAGCCAACAGATACATGAAAAAGTGCTCTCATTCACGAATCACCAAATAAATGCAAATTAAAACTGTAATGAGATACCACTTAACCGCAGTAAGGATGGCCATCATTAATAAATAAAAAAACAACAGATGCTGGCATGGGTGAGGAGAAAAGGGAACACTTCCACACAGTTGGTGGGAGTGCATGCTTGTTCCATATCATGGAAAGCAGTTTGGAAATTTCTAAAAGAACTAAAAATGACCTTCCATATGCTCCAGCAATTCCGCTCCTGGGAATATACCCAGAGGAACATAAATTGTTCTACCAAAAAGACACATGCACATACATGTTTATTCCCACACTATTCACAAGAGCAAAAACATGGAACTAACCCTACTGCCCATCGAAAGTGCACTTCATAGAGAAAATGTGGTACATACACATGATGGCATATTATGCAACCATAAAGAAGAACAAGATAATGGACTTTGCAGCAAATTGGATGGAATTGAAGACTATCATACATAGTGATCTATCACAGAAACAAAGAACTGAATACTGCATGTTCTCACTCATAAGTGGGACCTGAGCATTAATCACATAAGCGCAAGGGAGGGATTGGCAGTCTCTGGGCACTTCGGGAGGGGGCATATAACATGCAAGGGGTACCTGGTCTTATACTAGGGGGAGTGAGGACAAGTTGGAGGCCCAAACTTCACCCAAATACAGCCCACTTGTGTAGTTAATCCTTACTTGTGCCCTGAATCTCTATAACAAAATAAAATTTAATGGAAAAAAAGATATCAAATGGCCAACAAACATATGCAAAAGTGCTCAACATCAAAAATTAAATTTTTTTAAAGTTTAAAAACAAAGTTATTAGTGAGAAAAGAGAAGAAGGGAAAAGGAAAATTCATGGCAAAAAGACCTTGAATTTTTATTTTTATTAAATGCAAGACACTGGGTAAGAAATAGAGAAAAATCAAGGTCTAGTATAATGGTTTTTTTGCTGCAGAAAACATGGGAGTTTACTCTGGCAGTCCCGTTAATACATTCAACTTCTGAAATCTCTCACTGCAGGCTCAATCAATACAAAGGCCAGGGCATATTCTTTATTCTTAGTGTGTAAGTCTTCTAGGTCACATACAAAACCAGTAGTCTACATTAGGGAAAACTTCTTTATCAGATCGTAAACTCCACTGATTTTCCTCTAAAGCACTGTATTTTTGTGAAATCAGCTCAATGTGTTTGCATCTCTGTAGTTTCTTTGTGAATTCAGTGATGAAACTAGTAGAAGTTGGCCCCAACTACAGGCTGACCTTAGTCCTGGGTATTTTTCGTTTCCACTTTGGCCTCATGTTTCTTTACTGCCATGCTAGCAATTTAATGCATTCAGTCATGACTTTTATATACTGTCCAGTGTTTCTGACAATTCTCCAGGGAGATCAGGGTCTTCAGATGCACTCCTCTACACACAGAAACAGAACTCTACCTTAGATTCCCTCAAGGTTCAAGCTTTGTGCCATTTCTTCATAATACACAACAGGCTTACTAAATTTTTTCAAGTTTTTCAAAGAAGAAAAACTGTCAAGGAAATGCAAATTAATACCACAATGAGATACCACCTTATACCAATAAGAATGGCCATTCTCAAAAAAAAAAAAAAAAAACTGAAAACAACAGATGGCACAAATATGGTGAAAAGGCAACATTTGTATACTATTGGTGGGAATGTAAATTAGTACAACCTCTGTGGAAAACAGCGTGGAGAATTCTCAAAAAACTAAAAGTTGATTTACCATTCAACAGAGTGATTTCATTACCTGGTATCTATCCCCCCAAAAGAGGTCATTATACAAAGAAGACATCTTCATTTGTATGTTATCACAGCCCAATTCACGATTGCAAATAGGTGCAATCAGCCTAAATGCCCATCAGCTAAAAAATGTGATACACACACACACACACACACACACACACACACACACACACACATACACACACAAACACACACACCATGGAACACTATTCAGTCATAAAAAAAATGGAGAACAGTGTCTGTACTCATCCTAAAAATGCCATGAAAAAGTTAGCTAAAACTATTGTGCATTACAAAGAAGTGGCACAAAATCTGAGTCTTGAGGAAAGCTAAGGTAGAGTTCTGCTTCTGTGTGTGGATGAGTGCATCTGAAGACCCTGATCTCCCTGGAGAATAATCAGAAACACTGGACAGTATATAAAACTCATGACTGAATGCATCAAATTGCTAGCATGGCAGTAAAGAAACATGAGGCCGAAGTGGAAAAGAAAAATACCTAGGACTAAGGTCAGCCTGGAGTTGGGGCCAACCTCTGTTACTTTCATCACTAATTCCCGAAGAGACTACTGTGATGCAAACAAACTGAGCTGATTTCACACACGTGCAGTGCTTTAGAGGAAAATAAATGGAGTTTATGATCTGATAAAGAAGTTCTCCCTAGTGTAGACTACTCGTTTTGTATGTGACCCAGAAGACTTACACACCAAGAATAAAGGTGGACAGTAAATGCACTGGCCTTTGTCGGGATTGACCTTGCAATAGTGATTTCAAATGCTGAAATCATTAGTGACTGCCAGAGTACACTCTCATGTTTTCTGCAGCAAAATAACATGCTAGATCTCAAATCTTCTCTATTTTTTACCCAGTGTCTTGCATTTAATAA
>NW_007145687.1:0-404 GCF_000164805.1 Carlito syrichta
CAGCTAGTTAAACCATGTGACTAGCCGTCTACCCACCCAGGTACATAGCTAGTTAGGTCAACTGTCTAGCCAGGTAGTCAGCCAACTAGCTAGTCAGCTGGTTAAGTCTGCTAGATAGCCAGCTAGCTAGTTAAGAAAGCTAGCAAGTCAGCTAACTCTTCAGCTAGCTAGTTAAGTCAGCTAGCTAGTTAGGTTACTTGTTAAATTGCTAGTAACGTCAACTAGCTAGTCAGCTAGCTAGTCCACTAGATAATTAAGTCAGCTAGCCAACTAACTAGCCAGTTAGTTAGCTAGTTATGTCAGCTTGCTAGACAGCGTGATAGCTTGTTTGGTAGCTAGTTATATCAACTAGTTAGCCAGCTAGCTAGTCAGCTAGATAGTTGAGACAGCTAGCAAACCACCTA
>NW_007145688.1:0-396 GCF_000164805.1 Carlito syrichta
GGATGTGCTCCTTTTAGAGACTCTAGGAGGGAATCTTTCTTTCTTGACTTTGTCATCTTTTAGAGCAGGCATACCTAACTTGGCTCCTGCCTCTCCCTTCTCTATGTTCACAGCCAGCGACACTGAATGTTTTCACCTATCTAAAACTTGGACCCCTCTGTTTTCTTCTTATAAAGGCCTTTGTGATTATGTTAAACCTTCCCAGATAATCTAGTATAATTTCCCCATCTCAAGATAATTAACTTAATCACATCTACAAAGTCCCTTTTACTGTATGGAAGGTTACATATTCACATGTTTTCAGAATTAGGAGGTGGATATCTTTGTGAGGGGACACTATTCAACCTCCTATATAACTATATTAAAAAGTCATCCTTTCCAAAACTCATCTTTAAA
>NW_007145689.1:0-775 GCF_000164805.1 Carlito syrichta
CAACAGGATCCATGGGGTTTTGCCTCCGTCATGGCCGCATTTTACTGGGGCCTTGCTCCCAGCCGGCGTTTTTCCTGTTTTCAGGTCCCTTTTACCTTACTTTTACTAGTGATTGTGGCTCCCGGCACATGATGATCACATCTCCATACACAAATGGATGCTCTTTCCTTTTTCTTTTTTCCTTTTGTTCTTTGAGTCGGAGTCTCACTCCATCACCCAGGCTGGAACATTCCTACCCTTGTAGAGGAGAACTGACAGAAAGCTGACCAGGAAGCCTTGTGACCTCCCAAACCAAAGTGGGGTCTGTCATTGAGGGGGTTTGGGTTGGGGGGTACCCCTCTTGGGGGAATCTCATATGTGAGGGGGCAGGGGGGAAAGGACTGAGGGAAGAAAGTTTGCAGGAGAATGAATTTCTTTGTTGGTTTAGATTTTCTTTCTTTCTTTCTTTTCCTCTCTCTCTCTTTGTTCCCTCACTAGGTAGTCCTTGCTTCTCTCAAACCCCCCATCTTGGGCCTTCCTCTCAGCCTTGTCCTCCCAAACTGCTGCAATCACAGGCTTTCCATTTGGTCAACAACCTGGTCTTCCTTCCTGGTCTTGAAATCTGGACCTGAGGCGATCATCCTGCCAAGGTCTGCCCTCATCCCAGGTTATCTGGGTTTTGCTTGGGATCGAGGTTGGGGCTTGCTATGGTGTCCAGCCTGATATCAGCTCCCTGTCTCTGGCCATCTTCCCATCTCAGCCTCCCTGAGTGTTGAGGAGATAGGAGTGAGTAGCC
>NW_007145689.1:1326-3215 GCF_000164805.1 Carlito syrichta
CACACGTCTGTCATCTGAAGCCACTACAGGGATGGAGGCAGGAGGATTACCAGAGACCAGCAGTTGGAGACCTCAGTGGCTGTGAGCATGCCCCTGTGCTCAGCCTGGGTGACAGAGTGTTGGGAGCCAGCCATGGAGGCCCACTGAGCATTAGGGATCAGGAGGGGCCATTGACCCCGAGACCACTAGGATGCATTCGGGAGCTATTGACTCCATTTCCTACCCCTTTCTACTCAGCACTAACCAGATTAACCTCCTGTGAGCTCAAAACATAAAAACTCTGAGATCAGGACAAACACAAGCTAACTTTAGAAGCTCGTTGCTCCCATTCTTCTGCAAACTGAAGTTTTGGCTTTCACACAACTTATAATTCAAACTCGTGTCACATCTAAGAGACTTACTATTTGTCACAGGCTTCTGGGTCATGATCTTAGGACTTATTGAAGGTGTAAATTGTAGAATATAGTTTTAGAAGACAGCCATTTTGTTGAAAGAATGCGGCTGGGTTACTTGCAGGTAGCCCACTGTGAACTTTGGACTGGGCCACATTCCAAACATTCCGGAATGGGCCATTTTCGTTTGTAAAGTAAATACTTAAGCTTCTATAGAATTGTTTACCTTGGCATAAATCAACCAGTTTAGGATGAAAAAGGTTCATAGAATATGTCAGTCACGGATTAGGTTATCGTTTCTTATGGGATTTTAAGATTATCATGTGAAAAGGGTTTAATGGCAATCATTGATTAAGTTTTCATGGATTAAGGTTTCTGGTGGATGGGAGATGCCTCTCCCACATCTGACTTTGTGTATCAAAGACCTGTTGTAATTCCCAATAACACACATCACTTCTGCACTAGACTGGAGTCCAGTCTCTTTCTTGCTCTCTCTCTCTTTCTCGCTTTCTTCTTCCCCCCAATCGCTGACGCCATCTTCACCTTTGGGGTACCCTGAACCCAGCTGGAGCTGGTCTCTGGCAACAGAGTGGTATTCTGACTCCAAAGAATAATAACCAACACCACTACCACTGCCCCCACACCTGTCACTCAGCTCAAGGAGTCATCTTCAGGGATGGGAGAGGAAAATGTACTTTCCCACCTATCGTTCGCAAGCAGTTTCAAAGCTGGCCCCAGGCACGTCCATCTCATGCCTGTGGCCACATATCCCAGAATGCCTGCACCACCCTCCACACTTGTGCCCCATGGCAAAGACATGTGTAACTCAAGGAACAGACTGCCACGAATTAGGGTGGTTGTCAGGCACAGAGTAATGAAGGCTGTATGGCAATGCCATGGCCAGCCCAGGTTCTGGTCTCCTGGTCTGCCACCTTTGGACCAGTCGAGGGTCCCTTCCTCTCCCAGTCACTCCATCGTCTCATGCCCACACGGCCTTTTCCTTAGGGAGCCATGTTCACCCATCTTGACAAACTTGAGAGGCATCATTTTTGACACCAGAGTCTCTGTCGCCCAATCTGGAGCATGGTAGTATGATCATGGTTCCTGTGGCCTTGACTTGTGGAATTCAGGTGGTCCTCCTGCCTCAGACCCTGAGCAGCTGGGACTCCAGGGCCATCATGCCTGACTCGATATTGGGACCTCTCACCGAGAAAAGGTCTGGCCAAGTCACCCATGTTGGTCTCCGACCCCTGGGCTCAGGTCGCCTCCTGCCTTGGCATCCCAGGGCATGGGGCTGAGGGCCATGATCCATGGTCCCCAGCCTGGACTTCTGCATTCTGTCAGCAGTGGTGATGAAACAGAATGCCCCAGAACGAGGCCACCACAACCCGTGTAGCCAGGACGGGGGCACCACCACATGTGACTCCAGTGTTTGCAGGTGAGAGAGTGACGAGGTCTCGCTATGTGGCCCAGCCAAGTCTCACACTCCCGGGTTCC
>NW_007145689.1:3349-6771 GCF_000164805.1 Carlito syrichta
TCTGAGGAGCCGGAATGTCAGATGTGCACCACCACACGTCGTTGATTTGGGATGGAGGGTAGAAATGAGGACTCATCACGTTGCCCAGGTGCATCTTGGTTCCATGAGCTTGGGCTGGCCACCAGCTGCAGCATCCCAAAATGCTGGGATGACACAGCTGAACCCTCAGGCCCAGCCTCGATCCTTCTTCAAAAAGGAACCAGAAGGCCAGGTGTGATGGCCCAGACCTGGAATCCCAGTGCTCTGGGAGATCGAAGAAGGAGGATAGCTGGAGCCCAGGAGCACAAGGCCAGCCTGGGCCATGCAGGGAGATCCCATCTCTGCACCCATCAACCAAGATTCTGGGGCTGTGGTGCCCATCATTCTGGCCACTCCAGAGGCTTAGGTGGGAGAATTGCCAGAGTCTGCAATTTTGAGACTGGCAGTGCATGATGTTAATGTCCCTGGGCACCAGCCTGGGCCGCAGAGCCAAGCCTTGTCTCCAAAAACATGAGAATCAAACACAGATTCTCAACTGTGCATGGTGTGCTCACAGGGTGGCTGGCTTTAGAGACAGAAAAAATGGTAATGGAGTGGGAGAAATTTCCCTGGGTGAGAAATGTGACCCTGGCTTTTCTTGGCAGAATGTCCTTGTTGCTGGTCTGAGGGGCAGCCTGAGTGGGGCACATTTGTAATCTTGAATAGGAAAGCCAGCAGATATCTGGCCAGGGAGGGTCGGGAACTCCCACAACAAAGTGGGGGCAGCCATTTTGGGATGTTAGGGCTGGAAGGTGCCGAACTTGAGGGACCCTAACATGTAGGGGGTGGGGCTGAAGAACTGAGGGCAGAATGTTTGCAGGATAATGGATTTCTTTCTTTATTTCCTTTCTTTTCTTTCTTTCTTTCTTTCTTTCTTTCTTTCTTTCTTTCTTTCTTTCTTTCTTTCTTTCTTTCTTTTCTTTCCTCACTTGGTTGCCCAGACTGCTCTCAAATCCCCTAACTCAGGCCATCCTGTTGACCTGGGCCTCCAAAACTGCTGCAATCAAGGCTTTCAATTTGGATGACATCCTGGTCTTCCTTCCTGGTCTTGAACTGTGGGCCAGTGGCGATCCATCTGCCGAGGCTTGCCCTCACCCAAGGTTTTCTAGGTTTTCCTTGGGTCGAGGTGGTGATGTGCTATGGTGTCCTGCTTTGTCTCAAGCTCCTGGGCTCTGGCCATCTTCCCTTCTCAGCCACTGCAAGTGCCAAGGAGACAGGTGTGAGTTGCCCAGCCATCCCCGCCCCACTGAGGTTTGAGAGTCATACCCTCCTTTTCACTGAGGCACCCCCTGAGATGAGCGAGTGTGTCCACCTGGGGAAAGAGGAGGACAGACTTGTGTGTGCCCCAGCAGAGACAAACCCATGCACCAGGTGCTCCCCTCATGAAGAGCTCGGCAAACGAATCCAGTCACACTCTCTGGGGTCCCAGGTTGTCATAAGGGAGTGAGCCTCACAATAGTCCCCGAGAGTGGTGTGGAGGCTGGGCAGAAGGCCTCACACCTGACATCCCAACTTTTTGCTAAGCAAAGTGGAGAGGACCCCAGGCACATTCATGAGACCTCGTCTTTACAAGAAGATAAAAAAATGAGCCGAGCTTGGTGGCATAGGCCTTTCATTCAGACTACTTGGAATGCCATGATGGGAGGATCCCCAGAGTGGTGGAGGCCACAGTGACTGAAACTGGGACCCAGTGCTACAGCATGTAGCACTGGGACCCAGTGCTACAGCAACTTAGAAAAATAATACCAACCACAAGCACCACCACAACCACAGGCCAGGCTCAGTGGCTCAGCCTGGCATCCCAGCCCTTCAGAGGCCCAGGCGAGTGTACAGCAGGAGCCTGCTGGCTTGACACCAACCTGGGACATGGGGCAAGCCCTCTTATCGGCCATCAAAAGTAAATCCAAAGATTATCCAGGCGTGGTGGCACAGGCCTGTGTTTCCAGTCACTCTGGGGATCGAAGTGGGGTAATCACCTGAGCCTGGCAGGTGGTGTCCATGGTGGCTGTGAGCATGCCCCTGTGCTTCAATCTTACAAAGCAAGAATCGGACTCCAAATAATAATAATCACCAACATCACCATCACCACCCCTGACACCCAGAGTGAGGAGTCACCCTCAGGGGTGGGAGAGGAAAATGCAGTGACCACCCTGTTATTCGCGTGAGATTTCAAAGTTGGCCTCTGGGTATGTCCAGAAGGCTTTCCTCCAACCTCCACATTCGTGCCCCACAGGAAAGACTTGTGTGAGTTCACAGAACAGACGGCCCCGAACTGTGGGGCCATTGGGCACAGAGCAGTCAAGGAGGTCTGGCAACGCCACTGCCAGCCCAGGTTCTGTTTGCCCTGTTTTCCACCTTTGGGTGTAGGGAGGAGTCCTTCCTCTCCTGATCACACCATCATCCCTTTCCACGCAGACCTTTCTCTGGGGAGCCATGGACGTCCGTCTTGACACATATGTGAGGCATCTTTTGTGTGCTGCAGTCTCTGTCTGCTGGGCTCAGGCACGGTGGCACGATTGTGACTCCCAGGGACTCGACCTACAAGACTCAGGCGATTCTAATACCTTGGCCCTGAGCAGCTGGGACTCTGTGGGCCATCACTCCTGACTCGATATTCGGGACGTCTCGCCAAGATGAGGTCTGGCCACGTCACCCAGGCTGCTATCTGACCTCTGGACTCAGACAGGTTCCCGCCTGCACCTCCCAGTGTGCAGGGCTGATAACCTTGAGCTATGGTGCCTGATCTGGACTTGTATGTTTGTTGGTGTGAGCAATGCAAAGGAATGCCCTGGGACAGAGGCCACCACATCCCTTGTTGTTGTTAACAGGGGCATCACCACACACGACTCCAGTGTTCCCGTTCCAGGGAGTGATGAGTTCTCACTACGTCACCCACTCAGGTCTCAAACTCCCAGGCTCCAGATGTCCACCACCTCGGCTTTTCAAAGCCACAGCACTATTTTCTGCCCATTGATGATCTTTCGGGAACACTAGTCCCAAGGCTGGGCCTCCTTCTCAAATGATCTGTCTTTCATGATGATCCCAACTCCATACACAAATGGATGCTCTTTTTTTTTCCTTTTTTCCTTTTTTTCTTTGAGCCAGAGTCTGACTCCATCACCCAGGGTGGAGCGTGGTGGTTCGTTCCCAGTCACCACAGTCTCAGCCTGCCTTGCTCCGGCAAACCTTTTCCTGGCCTTCTGAAGAGCCAGAATGACAGGGGTGTGCCACCACGCCTGTGATGGAGGGTAAGACGAGTTTTCACCGAAGTGCCCAGGTGTGTCTCAGTCCTCGGGCTTGGGTTGGCTGCTGGCATCAGTCTCTAAAAGCACTGGAATGACGAGGTTAAGCTACCTAGCCTGAACTTGATCCTTCATCAAAAACGAACCATAAGGTCTGGCATG
>NW_007145690.1:0-722 GCF_000164805.1 Carlito syrichta
TTCCCTCACTAGGTAGTCCTTGCTGCTCTCAAACGCCCCATCTTGGGCCTTCCTCTCGGCCTTGTCCTCCCAAACTGCTGCAATCACAGGCTTTCCATTTGGTCAACATCCTGGTCTTCCTTCCTGGTCTTGAAATCTGGACCTGAGGCGATCCTCCTGCCAAGGTCTGCCCTCATCCCAGGTTATCTGGGTTTTGCTTGGGGTCAAAGTTGGGGCTTGCTATGGTGTCCAGCCTGGTATCAGCTCCCTGTCTCTGGCCATCTTCCCATCTCAGCCTCCCTGAGTGTCGAGGAGATAGGCGTGAGTAGCCCGGCCACCCCCCCCAATGCTTTGAGATACATGCACTCCTGTTCCCTGAGGGGGCCCCAGGGAGTCGTGATCGGGTGCACCCTGGGGAGCATGGCAGGTGGGGGAGTGGGTGTTCCTGCAGAGACATGCACCTACCCTAGGCGCTCACTCTTGGTGGGCTCCAACTGCCCACTCCAGGGTCCCAGGTCATCTGAAGGGAGTGGGCCTTGCAGTGGGACCCCGAGAGGTGTATGAAGCTTGGGTGTGGGGGCTCACTTCTGTCATCCCTGCACTATGGAAGGCCAAGGCTAGAGGATGGCCTGTTACCCTGCGTTTGAGACCAGTCTGGGAACATTAGGGAGACATCATTTCTACAAGAACCACAATTGAGCCATGCATGGTGCCACACACCTGTCATTATGGCCACTTGGGAG
>NW_007145691.1:0-659 GCF_000164805.1 Carlito syrichta
GAAACACCGAAATTCACACTGGGTATGTGTCTCCAGCTAATGTAAGTATGCAGGGAGCCAGAAAAAAGGCTAAGAAAAAGGGAGATTTTACTTTGTCTTCTTCTTTCCAGTAATTTATATGGAAGAAGACACAGTAAACGAGGCACCTCACTGGGAGCTGCTACCATATAAATTAATGAAGGAACTTAAAGAGGCTTGTACTCAGTATGGTCCTATGGCTCCTTATACTATTACTATTATGGAACAATTTGCCACTCGGTGGATGACACCACAAGATTGGCAACAACTTGCTAAAAGCTGTTTGTCAGGAGGAGCCTATTTACTATGGAAAACTGAATTTGAAGATCAGGTAAGGATCCAGAAGGCTGTTAACTAGCAGAGGGATCCAAATCAGTTTCATATTTCTAGCAATATGTTGTTAGGAAAAGGAATATATGAGTCAGTTGACAGCCAACTAATATTATCCAAGGAAATTACTAACTCCAGACCTCTAAAAGATTTATATATTCAGGGAGTTAAAATTAAAGGTCTGCTAGATACAGGGGCTGATGTTTCTTGTATTGCTGGGAAAGACTGGCCGTCTTCCTGGCCAACACAAGTAGCCCCCATCTGGACTCATTTGTATTGGTCGAGCACCCTCTGTAACCAAAAGTTCTCAA
>NW_007145692.1:0-571 GCF_000164805.1 Carlito syrichta
TCACTGGGAGCTGCTACCATATAAAATAATGAAAGGAACTTAAAGAGGCTTGTACTCAGTATGGTCCTATGGCTCCTTATACTATTACTATTATGGAACAATTTGCCACTCGGTGGATGACACCACAAGATTAGCAACAACTTGCTAAAAGCTGTTTGTCAGGGGGAGCCTATTTACTATGGAAAACTGAATTTGAAGATCAGGTAAGGATCCAGAGGGCTGTTAACTAGCAGAGGGATCCAAATCAGCTTCATATTTCTAGCAATATATTGTTAGGAAAAGGAATATATGAGTCAGTTGACAACCAACTAAACTTATCCAAGGAAATTACTAACTCCAGACCTCTAAAAGATTTATATATTCAGGGAGTTAAAATTAAAAGTCTGCTAGATACAGGGGCTGAAGTTTCTTGTATTGCTGGGAAAGACTGGCCGTCTTCCTGGCCAACACAAGTAGCCCCATCAGGACTCATTTGTATTGGTCGAGCACCCTCTGTAGCCAAAAGTTATCAAATCTTAAATTGGACAGATAACAAAACTTCAGGAACCATTTGTCCTTATATCATTCCTTG
>NW_007145693.1:0-804 GCF_000164805.1 Carlito syrichta
TCAGTGTACCTGCTTGCCCCTTTCAATGATATGGAAAAGGACTGGTCACTCATCTAGAAAGATACTGGCTTCCTGAAATTGAGAGACCGTGCTTATAACTGTAAGGTGGACTATACTGTACCTGGTGAAAGACTATATATTAGTGACTGGGGTTTTAATGGCTCTATGCTTGCTGGAACTAGGAGGCACTCTATGCTTGCTGGAATGAATGGGTACCAGACAAGCCATTCAACCTCATTTGTAGAGAGCTCTCGCAGCCCTTCAACCCGTCAGCCTGTCTAGGCCTGTTGGAAAAACTCAGAAGTACCACATTAGGGATGCTTGCTGTTCTCTTACTTGTTTTTAATATGAAATAAGTACTAAGTTGTTAAAATTGTGTATCATAGCAATGTTTATAAGGTGTCTTGTACTGGGTGTATTTTTAACTAATTGTTTAACTAAAGCCTTTTACGAAGGTTTTGTTATTCTTGAGCAGCCATCTTATTTGATGATTTTTGTATAATTGTCATCTCGTTGTTATGATGCATATGGTTTACATATATTGTATGAAGCTTGTCGGTGACCAGCACTGACCAAGAGTGGGTTAGGAACCGCACCAGAGAATCTGGACAGTGAGAAGAGACCACTCAGAGGCAGTTCTTCTGGGAACAGTCTGATCAGGACTGAAGCCAAATTTTATTCGGACTCCTTCCAACTTATATACCATTTTCTATACCCTCCAGCAGTGTGATAATCACTGGGGGCGTACAAGCTTTACAAACTATGCATCACAAGACCACCACGAGATCTGCAATTTCCAAGCAG
>NW_007145694.1:0-708 GCF_000164805.1 Carlito syrichta
TGGCTAGCTAGGTAATGAGCTAGTTAAATCAGTGGCAAGGCAGCTGGCTAGCTGGTTAATTCAACTATTAAGAAAGCTGAGTAGCCATCTGGCAAAGTAGGTAGCTAGCTAGTTAACTCAATTAGATAGCTACGTCCTAGCTAGTGATGTCAGCGAGTTAAATCAGCTGGATAGTCAATTGGCTAGCTGGTTAAATCATCTAGTTTAGTCATCTGTCTACCCAGTTGTGTAGGTAGGTAACTAGCTAGATAAGCCAGCTTACTAGCCAGGAGGCTAGCTGTTCAATTCATCTAGTTAAGTCAGCTGGCTATGTAGGTAGCTAGCTAGATTAGTTAGTGGCTAGCCAGCTTGTTAGCTTGTCAGCAAGGTAAGTCAGCTGGCTAGCCAGCTGGATAGATAGGTAGTCAACTAGTTAAGTCACTTGGTAGCCAGCTGTGTAGCTTGTTAAGTCAGCTAGTTAAGTCATCTGGCTACCAGCAGGCTAGATAGTTAAGTTAACTCATTAAGTCAGTTGGTTATCCAGCTGGTTAGCTAGTTAAAACGCTAGTTAAGTTAGATGCCTAGCCATCTGACCAGCTAGTTATATCAATTAGTTAAGTCAGTTGGCTGGCTAGTAAATTAGCTATATAAGTCAGCTAGTTATGTCAGCTGGGTAGCTAGTTAACTCAGCTGGTTATGGCAGTTGGCTAGCTAGATAGCTAGCTAGGT
>NW_007145695.1:0-807 GCF_000164805.1 Carlito syrichta
CGGCCATCTAGTTAAGTCAGCTGGTTAAGTCAGTTGCTTAGCCAAATGGCTAGCTAGGTCGCTGGCAGGGTAAGCCGCCTGGTTAGCAGGCTGGTCTGGTAGGAGGCCAGCTAGTTAAGCCAGATGGCTAGCTGTTTGACCAGCTGGGTGGCTGGCTAGTTAAGCCATCTGTCTATCCCACTGTCCAGCCAGGCAGCTGGCTACTTAAGCTGGATGGCTAGCCAGCTTGCCAGTCTGCTAGCTAGCAAGCTGGCTGCCTAGGCAGTTAGCCAGCCAGGTAGCTAGCTACTTAATATATTTGTCCAGCTGTCTAGCCAACAAGGTAGCTAGCTAGTTAAGTCAACTGTCTAGCCAGGTAGCCAGCCAACCTGCTAGTCAGCTAGTTAAAACAGGAAGCTAGCCAGCTAGTAGTTAAGTCAGCTAGCAAGTCAGATAAATATTCAGCTAGCGTATTAAGTCTGCTAGCTACTCAGGTTCCTAGTCAGCTTGCTAGTTAAGTCTGCTAGCTAGTCAGCTAGCTAGTCAGCTTGATAGTTGTCAGCTAGCCAGCTAACTAGCCAGTTACCTAGCTAGTTAAGTCAGCTAGCTACACAGCTAGACAGCTTGTTTGCAGGCTAGCTATGTGAGCTAGATAGCCAGCTAGCTAGTCAGCTAGTAAATTATATCAGCTAGATAGCCAGCTAGCTAGTCAGCTAGCTAATTATGTCAGCTAGCAAATCATTTAGTCACTTAGCTAACTAGTTGGCTAGCAACTCAGCTAGCTTGTCCACTATCAAGTGTGCTCCCTCGCTTTCCATCAGGTTAGCT
>NW_007145696.1:0-450 GCF_000164805.1 Carlito syrichta
CAGCTAGTAAATTATGTCAGCTAGATAGCCAGCTAGCTAGTCAGCTAGCTAATTATGTCAACTAACAAATCATTTAGTCACTTAGCTAACTAGTTGGCTAGCAACTCAGCTAGCTTGTCCGCTATTAAGTGTGCTCCCTCGCTTTCCATCAGGTTAGCTAACTAATAGCCTCACTCTCATGCAAACCTATTATAAAACTAGTTGGCTCTCTCGCCAGCCAAGAGGTCAATTAACTTGTTGACTCGCGCGAAAGCCAAAAGGTAAGCTAAATAGTAGTTTGCTCACCAGCCGACTAGTTAAGTCACCTCACCATCGGCTCACTTGCAGGCCGACTAGTTATGGCAGATCATGTGTAGGCTCATTAGCCGGCCGACTAGTTAATTCAGCTGACCAGTCAGATCACTCACCAGCCGACTAGTTAAGTCGGGTCACCTGTCGGCTCACTCTCTG
>NW_007145697.1:0-832 GCF_000164805.1 Carlito syrichta
CAGCTCGCTAGCTATTTACTATAATGTTAAGTCAGCAGGTTGAGTCAGGTTGTTAGCTAGTTAACTAACGGGTTAATTCAGCAGGTTGAGACAGCTAGTTAGCAAGTTAGCAAATGTGTTGTCAGCTACTTGATTAGGCTAGCTAGCTATTCAACTAATGAGCAAAGACAGCTGGACGGTCAGTTAGCTAGATATTTAACGAGTTAAGTCAGCTGGTTGAGTCAGCTAGCCAGCTAATTAGCTAATAATACAAGTCACATGATTAAGTCACCTAACTAGCACGTTAGATAACAATTAAGCTAACTAGGTATCTAGGTGGTTAAGTCAGCTAGCTAGAAGGTAGCTAACTATTTAAGACAATTGTTAGCTAGGCAGCTAGCTAGTTAGCTAACTATTTAAGTCAGCTGGCTAACTAGTTAGCTAGCTAGTTTGCTATCTATTTAAGTAAGCTGGCGAGCTAGGTAGCTACTAGTTAAGTCAGCTAATTTGTCAGTTGGCTAGCCAGCTGGCTAGCTAGGTAGGAAGCTAGTTAAATCAGTTGGCTAGCCAGCTGGAAAACTGGGTAATTCAGCTAGTTAAGATCGCTTGCTAGTGAATTGGCTAGGTAGGTAGCTAGCTAGTTAAGTCAGCTAGATAGCTACCTGGCTAGCTTGTGATGTAGTCGAGATAAGTCAGCTGGCTAGCCAACTGCCTAGCTGGTTAAGTTAGCTAGTTTAGTCAGCTGTCTTGCCAGTTGGCTAGGTAGGTAGTTAGTTAGATAAGTCAGCTTGATAGCCAGCAGGATAATTGTTCAAGTCAGCAAGTTAAGTCAGCTGGCTATGTTCATAGCGAA
>NW_007145698.1:0-6822 GCF_000164805.1 Carlito syrichta
TGAGCAGTCTAACTCGTTAATCAACTATTTAAGTCAGGTGGCTAACCAGCTGAATAGTTAATTAATCACGTTGTTAACCCAGTTGACTAGCCATCTCCCTAGCTATTTAAAACCTAGTTAATTCAGATGGCTAGACAGCAGGCTAGCTAGTTATTTCAGCTAGTTTTGTCAGGTGGCTAGCTAGGTAGCTAGGTAGTTAAGTCAGCTAGTTATGTCAGCTAACTATCTTGTTAAATCAGCTAGTTAAGTTGGCTTTCCAGCAAGTTATCTAGCTCGGTTGCTAGCTAGTTATTTCAGCTAGTAAATTCAGCTGGCTAGCTAGGTAGCTAGCTTGTTAAGTCAGCTAGTTAAGTCAGCTGGCTAGCTAGTTATGTCAGCTAGTTAAATCAGCTGGATAGCCAGCTGCCTAGCTGGGTATCTAGCTAGTTAAGTCAGCTGGATAGACACCTGGCTAGCTAGTTAAGTCACCTAGTAAACTCAGTTCACTAGCCAACTTGTTAGCTAGGTAGCTAGGAAGTTAAATCAGCTGGTAAGCCAGCGGGATATGTAGTTAGCTATCTAGTTAAATCAGCTGTCTATCCATTTGGCTAGCTAGAGCTGTCAGTTAGTTAAGTCAGCTAGCTACCCAGATGGCTAACTAGCTATGTAAGCTTATTTAGTCACCTGGCTTGCCAGCAAGCTAGCTGGTTAAGTCTGCTCGTTAATTCAAGTGTATAGCCAACTGGCTATCTAGGTAGCTCGCTAGTTAAGTCAGCTTGCTAGCCAACAGACTAGCTGGTTAAATCAGCTAGTTAAATCAGTTTGATACCCACCTGTCTAGGTAGGCAACTAGCTAATTAAGTCAGCTGGCTTGCCAGCTGGCTAGCTAGTTAAGTCAGCGAGTTAAGTGAGCTGGCTAGCCGGCTGGCTAGCTAAGTGGCTAGCTAGTAAAGAAAGTTGGCTAACCAGATGTCTACCTAGGTAAATCAACTAGTTAGGTCAGCTGGTTAGACAGCTGGCTAGCTAGGTGGCTGGCAACTTAAGCCGCCTTGTTAGCAGGATGGTAAGGTAGTTGGCCAGATAGTGAAGTCGTCTGACTGGCTGACTGACCAGCAAAGTGATTGGCTAGTTTAGCCAGCTGGCTATCCCAATATCCAGCCTGCCGGCTGTCTATTTAACCCAGTAGCCTAGTCAGATGGCCAGCCCTCTAGCTAGCTAGCCGGTTGCCTAGCCATCTAGCCATCCAGGTAGTTAGCTAGTTAAGACAGGTGAATAGCAGTGTAGCCAAGCAGTTGTAGCTGTGTAGCTGGTTAAGTCAGCTGGCTAGCCAGCGAGACAGCCAATAGCTGGTCATCTAGTTAAGTCAGCTAGATAGCCAGCTAGCTAGTTTAGTCAGCTAGCAACACAGCTAACTATTCAGCTAGCTACTGAAGTCAGCAAGCTAGAGAGTTAGATAGCTTGTTTGCTAGCTAGTTATTTCAGCTAGAAAGCCAGATAGCTAGTCAGCTAGCTCGTTAAGTCAGCTAGCAAATCAACTAGTTACTTAGCTAAGTAGTCAGCTAGCAACTTGGCTAGCTGTTGAGTTAACTAGTGGGCACCCTCGCTTTCCATCAGGTCAGCTAAATAGTAGGCTTGCTCACCTGCCAACCTGCCAGCAAAAGAGTGGTTTTGCATGCCAGCCAACAGGTCAACAAACTTGTCAACTTTCTCGCAGGACAACAGGTCTGTTAACTAGTTGGCTCACTCACCAGTCGACTAGTTAAATCAGCTCACTGGTCGGCTCACTAGCCAGCGGACTAGTTATGGCAGTACATGCGTCAGTTTACTCACCAGCAGACTAGATAATTCAGCTGACCAATCGACTCTACCACTGGCCAACTAGTTGAGTCAGGTCACCTGTCTGCTCACTTGCTGGTCGACTAGATAAGTCAGGTAAACTTTCGACCTACTATCCGGCCAACTTGTTAAGTCAGCTAACCTATTGGCCGATTAGTGGGCCAACTTGTCAGCTGACAAGTTAGGTCAGCTAAATAGATGACCGACTAGTTAGGTCAGCTAACTAGTCAGCCAACTAGTCGGCCAACGAATTAGGTGAGAAAATTATCCAGCCAAGTACTTATCCAACTAACTATGGGGGGCCAACTAGTCAGCCAACTATTTAACCAAGCTAAATAGTTGACCGATTAGTCAGCCAACTTGTAAGACAACTAACAACTTGGCTGAGTAGTCAGCCAATGTGTTAAACCAGCTAGCTAGTTGGTCAACTCATCAGCCAACAAGTTGTCACCTGGCTAACTCGTTTACCAACTAGTTAAGTCAGCTATTTAACTCATTTAACAACTAGTTAGAACAGTTATCTAACTCATTAACCAACATGTTAATTCAGCTAGCTATCTCGTTAGTCAACTACCTTACCTAGCTATGTAAGGTAGCTAAGTCATCTAGCTCACTAGTTAGCTAGTTATTTAAGTCAGCTACTTAAACCTGTTACCAAAATAACTAGCTAATTTATTAAGTCACCTTGTTATTCAGCTAAAGTTAGCTAATTATTTAATTCACGTAGCTAAGTCAGCTAGCTAACTCGTTAATCAGCCAGTTAAGTCAGCTAGCTAAGTAGTTAAGTCAGATAGCTAAGTCAGCTATTTAAGTCAGCTTCTAATTTAGTCAGCTGGTTAATACAGCTAGCTGGCTAGGTAGCTAAAGGTTTAAGTCAGCAGGTTCCGTCAGGTAGTTAGCTACTTAACTAACGAGTTACATCAGCTGGATGGTCAGCAAGCTAGCTAGATAACTATCGAGTTAAGTCAGCTAGATGAGTCAGCTAGCCAGCTCATTAGTAAACAAGATAAGTAAGATGATTTAGTCATCTAGCTATCATGTTAGATAACGATTAAGCAATTAGTTAACTAGCTGGTTAAGTCAGATAGCTAGCAAGGAAGCTTGCTACTTAAATCAGTTTGTTAGCTAGATAGCTATCTAGTTAGCTAAGTATTTAAGCCAGCTGATTAACTAGGTAGCTAGCTAGTTAGCTCATTATTTAAGTCAGCTGGCTAGCTAGGTAGCTGCTAGTTAAGTCACCTACTTAAGTCAGCTGGATAGACAGCTGGCTAGCAAGATAGCGAGCTATTTAAGTCAGTTAGCTAGCCAGGTGGCTAGCTGGTTAATTCAGCTAGTTAAGACAGCTGGCTAGCCAACTGGCTATGTAGGTAGCTAGATAGTTGAGCCAGCTAGATAACTACCAGTCTAGTTAGTGATATCAGCGAGTTAAGTCAGCTGGCTAGCCAACTGGCTAGCTGGTTTAGTCAGTTAACTTAGTCAATTGTCTAGCCAACTGGCTAGGAAGGTAGCTAGCCTGATATGTCAGCGTGTTAGCCAGTAGGATAGTTGTTCAAGTCAGCTACTTAAGTTAGTTGGCTAGTCTGCTGGCTACGTAGATAGCTTGCAAGTTAAGAGAGGTGGCTAGTAAGCTTGCTAGATTAAGTCAGTTAGTTAAGTCAGCTGGCTAGCCAGCTGACTAGCAAGTTAAGTCAGTCAGTTAAGTGAGCTGGGAGCCAGCTGGCGAGGAAGTTAAGTCAGCTAGATAAGTCAGCTGGCAATCAGCTGGCTAGCTAGATAAGTCAGCTCATTAAGACAGTTGCCTCTACAGCTTGTTAGCTAGTTGAAAAGCTAGTTAAGTCAGTTGGCTAGCCATCTGGTGAGATAGTTATTTCAGCTAGTTAAGTCAGAAAGCTAGCTATATTAGTCAGCTAATTTTGGCAGCTATGTAGCTAGTTAAGTCAGCTAGTTATTTCAGTTGCCTAGCTAGATAGTTAGCTATATATCTAGCTAGTTAAGCCAGCTAGATAAGCCAGCTGGCTAGCTAGGTAGACTAGCTGCTTAGCTCAGCTAGTGAAGTCAGCTTGCTAACTAATTTAGTCAGTGAGTTAAGTCAGCTGGATAGCCAGCTGCCTAGCTGGGTTGCTACTTAGTTAAGTCAGCTGTCTAGCCAGTTACGTAGCTAGTTAAGAAACCTAGTTAAGTCAGGTCACTAGCCAGCTGGTTACCTCTGTACCTAGGTAGATAAGTCAGCTGGCAAGCCAGCTGGATACGTAGCTAGCTATCTAGTGAAGTCAGCTGGCTATCCAGCTGACTAGCTAGCTTCCTAGGCAGTTAAGTCAGCCTGCTAGACAGAAGGCTAGCTAGTTAAGTCTCCTAATTATGTCAGACGACTAGACAGCTGGCTAGCTAGGTAGCTACATAGTTAACTCAGCTGTCTAGCCCACTGGCTAGCTAGTTAAATCACCTAGTTAGTCAGCTGGCTAGCCAGCTGGCTAGCTAGGTAGATTGCCAATTTAGTCAGCCGGCTGGAAAGAAGGTTAGTTAGTTAAGTCACTCATTTTAGTCAGCTGGCCAGCCAGCTGACTAGCTATATAGCCAACTAGTTCATTCAGCTGACTAGCAAGCAGGCCAGATATTTAAGTCAGCTAATTAAATCACGTGGGTAAGTCAGCTGGCTTTCCAGCTAGCTAGCTAGGTAGAGAGCTAGTTATGATAGCTGTCTAGCCAGCTATAGCCATAGTTATTTCAGCCGGTTTAGTCAGCTGATTAGCCAGCTGACTGACAGGTTAAGTCAACTAGTTATGTCAGATTGCTAGCCAGCTGGCTAGCTAGGAAGGAAGCTAGTTAAGTCAGCTGGCTAGCCTGCTGGCTAGCTATTTACATCAGCTAGTTACTTCAGCTGACTTCCCAGCTGGCTAGCTAGGTATCTAACTAGTCATGTTAGCTAGCTAGCCAGCTGTCTAACTGGTTAAATCAGCAAGTTAATTCAGATGACCAGTCAGCTGGCTTGATAGTTAAGACAGCTAGTTAAATCAGTGAGCCAGCCAGCTGGCTAGCTAGTTAAGTCATCTATCCAGTCAGCTGGCTAGCTAGGTAGTTAACTAGTTAAGCAGCTGGTTAAGTCAGCTGGTTATCCAGGTATCTAGCTAGTTAAGTCGGTTAAGTCACCATCCTAGCCAGGTAACTAGCAGGGTACATAGCTAGTTAAATCAATTGGCTAACCAGCGGGCTAGCTTGTTAAATCACATAGTTAAGTCAGCTCACTGCCCAGCATGTTAGCTAGGTATTTAAATCAGTTGGCAAGCCAGAGGGTTATGGAGTTAGGTAGCTAGTTAAGTGTGCTGGCTAGCCATCAGGCTATCTAGTTATGTCAGCTAGTTAAGTCAACTGGCTATCGATCTGTCTAGCTAGGTAGGTAGCCTGTTAAGTCTGCTGGCTAGCCAGCTGGCTACCTCGTTAATTCAGCTAGTTAAGTTAGCTTGCTGGTCTGCTGGCTAGCTACGTAGCTAAGAAATTAAGACAGCTTGCTAGCCAGCTGGCCAACTAGTAAAGTCAGCTAGTTTAGTCAGCTGGCTAACCAGCTGTCTAGCTAGTTAAGTCAGTTGGTGAAGTCAGTTTTCTCACCAGATGGCTAACTAGTAAAATGCTGGTTACGTCAGATAGGTAACCAGCTAGCTCACAAGTTATTTCAACTAGTTACGTTAGCTGGCTAGCTAGGTAATTAGGCAATTAAGTCAGTTGACTAGCCAGCCGCCTAGCTTATTAAGTCAGCTAGTTAAGACAGCTGGCTAGCCAGCTTGCAATCTAGGTAGCTATCTAGTTATGACAGCTGTCTAGCCAGCTGGCTACCTAGTTAAGTCACCTAGTTAATTCAGCTGAGAAGGCAACTGGCTAGATTCATAACTTGCTAATTAATTCAGCTGGTTAGACAGCTGGCTAGCTAGATAAGTCACCTAGTTAAATCAACTGCATAGCCAGGTGGCTAGCTATGTAGAAAGCTAGTTAATTCAACTGATTAGAAAGCAGGCTAGCTAGTTAAGACAGCTAGTTTAGTCATTGACTAGCAAACTGGCTGGCTAGGTCGTGACCTAGTTAAATCAGTTGACTAGCCAACTGACTAGCTAGATATGTCAGCTAGTTAAATCAGCTGGCTATCCATGTGGCTAGAGAGGTAGAGAGCTAGTTAAGTCAGTTGACTAGCCGCCTGGATATCAAGTTATGCAAGCTAGTATAGTCACCTGGCTGGCCAGCTGCATAGCACATTAATGAGCTAGTTAAGTAAAGTGTCTTACCTGCGCTGTAGCTATTTAAGTCATCTCGTTAAGTGAGATGGCTAACCAGCTCGCTAGCTAGTTGAAATACTAGTTAAGTCATATGGCTAGACAGCTGGCTAGCTAGTAATTTCAGTTAATTAAGTCAACTTGCTTCCTAGGTAGATAGTTAAGTCAGCTAGTTATATCAGCCAGCTAGCTGGTTAAGTCAGCTAGTTAAGTCTCCTAGTTAGTTAGTTAGCTAGCTAGGAAGCAAGCTAATTATCTCAGCTAGTAAAGTCAGCTAGCTAGCTGGGTAGCTAGCTAGTTAAGTCAGCTGTCTAGCCAGCTGCCTTGCAGTGTAGCTAGCTTGTTAAGTCAGCTGGCTAGCCAGTTGGCTAGCTACTTAAGTCACCTAGTTAAGTCAGCTCGCTAGCCAGCTGTTTAGTTAGCTAGGTAGTTAAGTCAGCTGGCAAGCCAGCAAGATACATAGGTAGCTAGCAATTTAAGTCAGCTGGTTAGCCACCTGTCTAGCTAGTTATTTCTGCTAGTTAAATCAGTTGGCTATTCAGCTGGCTATCTAGTTATGCCAGCTAGTTGAGTCAGCTGGCTAGACAGCTGGCTAGTTTGTTAAGTCAGCTAGTTAATTCAAGTGGCTAGCCAACTTGCTAGTTAGGTAGCTCACTAGTTTCTTCAGCTGGCTAGCCAGCTGGCTAGTTTAAGTCAGGTAGTTAAGTCAACTGGCTAGCCAATTGGCTAAGTCGATAGCTATGTATTT
>NW_007145699.1:0-936 GCF_000164805.1 Carlito syrichta
GTCTATTTAACCCAGTAGCCTAGTCAGATGGCCAGCCCTCTAGCTAGCTAGCCGGTTGCCTAGCCATCTAGCCATCCAGGTAGTTAGCTAGTTAAGACAGGTGAATAGCAGTGTAGCCAAGCAGTTGTAGCTGTGTAGCTGGTTAAGTCAACTGGCTAGCCAGCGAGACAGCCAACTAGCTGGTCATCTAGTTATGTCAGCTAAATAGCGAGCTAGCTAGTTTAGTCAGCTAGCAACACAGCTAACTATTCAGCTAGCTACTGAAGTCAGCAAGCTAGAGAGTTAGATAACTTGTTTGCTAGCTAGTTATGTCAGCTAGAAAGCCAGCTAGCTAGTCAGCTAGCTCGTTAAGTCAGCTAGCAAATCAACTAGTTACTTAGCTAAGTAGTCGGCTAGCAACTTGGCTAGCTGGTGAGTTAACTAGTGGGCACCCTCGCTTTCCATCAGGTCAGCTAAATAGTAGGCTTGCTCACCTGCCAACCGGCCAGCAAAATAGTGGTTTTGCATGCCAGCCAACAGGTCAACAAACTTGTCAGCTTGCTCGCAGGACAACAGGTCTGCTAACTAGTTGACTCACTCACCAGTTGACTAGTTAAATCAGCTCACTGGTCAGCTCACTAGCCAGCGGACAAGTTATGGCAGCACATGCGTCAGTTTACTCACCAGCAGACTAGATAATTCAGTTGACCAATCGACTCTACCACTGGCCAACTAGTTAAGTCAGGTCACCTGTCTGCTCACTTGCTGGTCGACTAGATAAGTCAACTAAACTTTCGACCTACTATCAGGCCAACTTGTTAAGTCAGCTAACCTATTGGCCGATTAGTGGGCCAACTTGTCAGCTGACAAGTTAAGTCAGCTAAATAGATGACCGACTAGTTAGGTCAGCTAACTAGTCAGCCAACTAGTCAGCCAACGAATTAGGTGAGAAAATTA
>NW_007145700.1:0-3655 GCF_000164805.1 Carlito syrichta
GTTATGATCTAGCCAGTTGTCTTCTCAGCTGACTTAACTAGGTGACTTAACTAGGTAGCCAGCTGGCTAGACAGCTGTCATAACTAGATAGCTACCTAGATTGCAAGCTGGCTAGCCAGCTGTCTTAACTAGCTGACTTAATAAGCTAGGCGGCTGGCTAGTCAACTGACTTAATTGCCTAATTACCTAGCTAGCCAGCTAACGTAACTAGTTGAAATAACTTGTGAGCTAGCTGGTTACCTATCTGACGTAACCAGCATTTTACTAGTTAGCCATCTGGTGAGAAAACTGACTTCACCAACTGACTTAACTAGCTAGACAGCTGGTTAGCCAGCTGACTAAACTAGCTGACTTTACTAGTTGGCCAGCTGGCTAGCAAGCTGTCTTAATTTCTTAGCTACCTAGCTAGCCAGCAGACCAGCCAGCTAACTTAACTAGCTGAATTAACGAAGTAGCCAGCTGGCTAGCCAGCAGACTTAACAGGCTACCTACCTAGCTAGACAGATCGATAGCCAGCTGACTTAACTAGCTGACATAACTAGATAGCCTGATGGCTAGCCAGCACACTTAACTAGCTACCTAACTCCATAACCCTCTGACTTCCCAACTGATTTAAATACCTAGCTAACATGCTGGCCAGTGAGCTGACTTAACTATGTGATTTAACAAGCTAGCCCGCTGGTTAGCCAATTGATTTAACTAGCTATGTACCCTGCTAGTTACCTGGCTAGGATGGTGACTTAACCGACTTAACTAGCTAGATACCTGGATAACCAGCTGACAACCAGCTGCTTAACTAGCTAGCTACCTAGCTAGCCAGCTGACTGGACAGATGACTTAACTAGCTAGCCAGCTGGCTGGCCCACTGATTTAACTAGCTGTCTTAACTATCAAGCCAGCTGACTGGTCATCTGAATTAACTAGCTGACTTAACCAGTTAGACAGCTGGCTAGCTAGCTAACATAACTAGTTAGATACCTAGCTAGCCAGCTGGGAAGTCAGCTGAAGTAACTAGCTGATGTAAATAGCTAGCCAGCAGGCTAGCCAGCTGACTTAACTAGCTTCCTTCCTAGCTAGCCAGTTGGCTAGCAATCTGACATAACTAGTTGACTTAACCTGTCAGCCAGCTGGCTAATCAGCTGACTAAACCGGCTGAAATAACTATGGCTATAGCTGGCTAGACAGCTATCATAACTAGCTCTCTACCTAGCTAGCTAGCTGGAAAGCTAGCTGACTTACCCAGGTCATTTAATTAGCTGACTTAAATATCTGGCCTGCTTGCTAGTCAGCTGAATGAACTAGTTGGCTATATAGCTAGTCAGCTGGCTGGCCAGCTGACTAAAATGAGTGACTTAACTAACTAACCTTCTTTCCAGCTGGCTGACTAAATTGGCAATCTACCTAGCTAGCCAGCTGGCTAGCCAGCTGACTAACTAGGTGATTTAACTAGCTAGCCAGTGGGCTAGACAGCTGAGTTAACTATGTAACTACCTAGCTAGCCAGCTGTCTAGTCATCTGACATAATTAGGAGACTTAACTAGCTAGCCTGCTGTCTAGCAGGCTGACTTAACTGCCTAGGAAGCTAGCTAGTCAGCTGGATAGCCAGCTGACTTCACTAGATAGCTAGCTACGTATCCAGCTGGCTTGCCAGCTGACTTATCTACCTAGGTACAGAGGTAACCAGCTGGCTAGTGACCTGACTTAACTAGGTTTCTTAACTAGCTACGTAACTGGCTAGACAGCTGACTTAACTAAGTAGCAACCCAGCTAGGCAGCTGGCTATCCAGCTGACTTAACTCACTGACTAAATTAGTTAGCAAGCTGACTTCACTAGCTGAGCTAAGCAGCTAGTCTACCTAGCTAGCCAGCTGGCTTATCTAGCTGGCTTAACTAGCTAGATATATAGCTAACTATCTAACTAGGCAACTGAAATAACTAGCTGACTTAACTAGCTACATAGCTGCCAAAATTAGCTGACTAATATAGCTAGCTTTCTGACTTAACTAGCTGAAATAACTATCTCACCAGATGGCTAGCCAACTGACTTAGCTAGCTTTTCAACTAGCTAACAAGCTGTAGAGGCAACTGTCTTAATGAGCTGACTTATCTAGCTAGCCAGCTGATTGCCAGCTGACTTATCTAGCTGACTTAACTTCCTCGCCAGCTGGTTCCCAGCTCACTTAACTGACTGACTTAACTTGCTAGTCAGCTGGCTAGCCAGCTGACTTAACTAACTGGTTACATATCTAGCCAGCTGGCTACCCAGTTGACTTACCTAGCTGACTTAATCTAGCAAGCTTACTAGCCACCTCTCTTAACTTGCAAGCTATCTACGTAGCCAGCAGACTAGCCAACTAACTTAAGTAGCTGACTTGAACAACTATCCTACTGGCTAACACGCTGACATATCAGGCTAGCTACCTTCCTAGCCAGTTGGCTAGACAATTGACTAAGTTAACTGACTAAACCAGCTAGCCAGTTGGCTAGCCAGCTGATGTGTGTGACATTTTCTTCACTTTCCATCAAGCTCTGGAGGCCGCCATTGAGAACCTCAATGACGCTAAGAACTACTTTGCAAAGGTCGACTGCAAAGAGCGAATCCGGGACGTTGTTTACTTCCAGGCCAGACTCTACCACACCCTGGGGAAGACCCAGGAGAGGAACCGCTGTGCAATGCTCTTCCGGCAGCTGCATCAGGAGCTGCCCTCTCATGGGGTGCCCTTGATAAACCATCTCTAGGGAAAACGTGCCTGCTAGCTCGCTGTACAGAGCAGAAGACTTTGGACTTGTTCATGCTCCCTCCTAGCTAACTGACTTAAATAGCTCGCTACCTTGCTAGCCAGCTGTCTATCCAGCTGACTTAAGTAGCTGACTTAACTAGCAGCTACCTAACTAGCCAGCTGACTTAAATGATGAGCTAACTAGCTAACTACCTAGTTAGTCAGCTGGCTTAAATACTTAGCTAACTAGATAGCTATCTAGCTAACAAGCTGATTTAAGTAGTAAGCTTCCTTGCTAGCTAGCTGACTTAACCAGCTAGTTAACTAATTAGCTTAATCATTATCTAACATGATAGCTAGGTGACTTAATCATCTTACTTATCTTGTTCACTAATGAGCTGGCTAGCTGACTCTTCTAGCTGACTTAAATTGATAGTTATCTAGCTAGCTTGCTGACCATCCAGCTGACATAACTCGTTAGGTAACTAGCTAGCTTGGCTACTCAACCAGCTGACTCAATCCGCTTGATAACTAGCTAGCTAGCTGACTCAACCAGCTGATGTAACCCTTTAGTTAAGTAGCTAACTACCTGACTGAACCTGCTGACTTAAACCTTTAACTAACTAGTCAGCTAGCTGTCTTAACCAGCTGACTAAATTAGAAGCTGACTTAACTAGCTGACTTAGCTAGCTGACTTAACTACTTAGCTAGCTGACAACTGGCTGATTAACTAGTTAGCTAGCTGACTTAGCTACGTGAATTAAATAGTTAGCTAACTTTAACTAGCTGAATAACAAGGTGACTTAATAAATTAGCTAGTTATTTTGGTAACAGGCTTAAGTAGCTGACTTAATAACTAGCTAACTAGTGAGCTAGATGACTTAGCTACCTTACATAGCTAGGTACCTAGTTAGCTTGCTCACTTAGCTAGCTGA
>NW_007145701.1:0-2362 GCF_000164805.1 Carlito syrichta
TTAAGTCAGCTGGCTAGCCAGCTGACTAGCAAGTTAAGTCAGTCAGTTAAGTGAGCTGGGAACCAGCTGGCGAGGAAGTTAAGTCAGCTAGATAAGTCAGCTGGCAATCAGCTGGCTAGCTAGATAAGTCAGCTCATTAAGACAGTTGCCTCTACAGCTTGTTAGCTAGTTGAAAAGCTAGCTAAGTCAGTTGGCTAGCCATCTGGTGAGATAGTTATTTCAGCTAGTTAAGTCAGAAAGCTAGCTATATTAGTCAGCTAATTTTGGCAGCTATGTAGCTAGTTAAGTCAGCTAGTTATTTCAGTTGCCTAGTTAGATAGTTAGCTATATATCTAGCTAGTTAAGCCAGCTAGATAAGCCAGCTGGCTAGCTAGGTAGACTAGCTGCTTAGCTCAGCTAGTGAAGTCAGCTTGCTAACTAATTTAGTCAGTGAGTTAAGTCAGCTGGATAGCCAGCTGCCTAGCTGGGTTGCTACTTAGTTAAGTCAGCTGTCTAGCCAGTTACGTAGCTAGTTAAGAAACCTAGTTAAGTCAGGTCACTAGCCAGCTGGTTACCTCTGTACCTAGGTAGATAAGTCAGCTGGCAAGCCAGCTGGATACGTAGCTAGCTATCTAGTGAAGTCAGCTGGCTATCCAGCTGACTAGCTAGCTTCCTAGGCAGTTAAGTCAGCCTGCTAGACAGCAGGCTAGCTAGTTAAGTCTCCTAATTATGTCAGATGACTAGACAGCTGGCTAGCTAGGTAGCTACATAGTTAACTCAGCTGTCTAGCCCACTGGCTAGCTAGTTAAATCACCTAGTTAGTCAGCTGGCTAGCCAGCTGGCTAGCTGGGTAGATTGCCAATTTAGTCAGCCGGCTGGAAAGAAGGTTATTTAGTTAAGTCCCTCATTTTAGTCAGCTGGCCAGCCAGCTGACTAGCTATATAGCCAACTAGTTCATTCAGCTGACTAGCAAGCAGGCCAGATATTTAAGTCAGCTAATTAAATCACGTGGGTAAGTCAGCTGGCTTTCCAGCTAGCTAGCTAGGTAGAGAGCTAGTTATGATAGCTGTCTAGCCAGCTATAGCCATAGTTATTTCAGCCGGTTTAGTCAGCTGATTAGCCAGCTGACTGACAGGTTAAGTCAACTAGTTATGTCAGATTGCTAGCCAGCTGGCTAGCTAGGAAGGAAGCTAGTTAAGTCAGCTGGCTAGCCTGCTGGCTAGCTATTTACATCAGCTAGTTACTTCAGCTGACTTCCCAGCTGGCTAGCTAGGTATCTAACTAGTCATGTTAGCTAGCTAGCCAGCTGTCTAACTGGTTAAATCAGCAAGTTAATTCAGATGACCAGTCAGCTGGCTTGATAGTTAAGACAGCTAGTTAAATCAGTGAGCCAGCCAGCTGGCTAGCTAGTTAAGTCATCTATCCAGTCAGCTGGCTAGCTAGGTAGTTAACTAGTTAAGCAGCTGGTTAAGTCAGCTGGTTATCCAGGTATCTAGCTAGTTAAGTCGGTTAAGTCACCATCCTAGCCAGGTAACTAGCAGGGTACATAGCTAGTTAAATCAATTGGCTAACCAGCGGGCTAGCTTGTTAAATCACATAGTTAAGTCAGCTCACTGGCCAGCATGTTAGCTAGGTATTTAAATCAGTTGGCAAGCCAGAGGGTTATGGAGTTAGGTAGCTAGTTAAGTGTGCTGGCTAGCCACCAGGCTATCTAGTTATGTCAGCTAGTTAAGTCAACTGGCTATCGATCTGTCTAGCTAGATAGGTAGCCTGTTAAGTCTGCTGGCTAGCCAGCTGGCTACTTCGTTAATTCAGCTAGTTAAGTTAGCTGAATGGTCTGCTGGCTAGCTAGGTAGCTAAGAAATTAAGACAGCTTGCTAGCCAGCTGGCCAACTAGTAAAGTCAGCTAGTTTAGTCAGCTGGCTAACCAGCTGTCTAGCTAGTTAAGTCAGTTGGTGAAGTCAGTTTTCTCACCAGATGGCTAACTAGTAAAATGCTGGTTACGTCAGATAGGTAACCAGCTAGCTCACAAGTTATTTCAACTAGTTACGTTAGCTGGCTAGCTAGGTAATTAGGCAATTAAGTCAGTTGACTAGCCAGCTGCCTAGCTTATTAAGTCAGCTAGTTAAGACAGCTGGCTAGCCAGCTTGCAATCTAGGTAGCTATCTAGTTATGTCAGCTGTCTAGCCAGCTGGCTAGCTAGTTAAGTCACCTAGTTAAGTCAGCTGAGAAGGCAACTGGCTAGATTCATAACTTGCTAATTAATTCAGCTGGTTAGACAGCTGGCTAGCTAGATAAGTCACCTAGTTAAATCAACTGCATAGCCAGGTGGCTAGCTATGTAGAAAGCTAGTTAATTCAACTGATTAGAAAGCAGGCTAGCT
>NW_007145702.1:0-762 GCF_000164805.1 Carlito syrichta
GGTTAGACAGCTGGCTAGCTAGATAAGTCACCTAGTTAAATCAACTGCATAGCCAGGTGGCTAGCTATGTAGAAAGCTAGTTAATTCAACTGGCTAGAAAGCAGGCTAGCTAGTTAAGACAGCTAGTTTAGTCATTGGCTAGCAAACTGGCTGGCTAGGTCGTGACCTAGTTAAATCAGTTGACTAGCCAGCTGACTAGCTAGATATGTCAGCTAGTTAAATCAGCTGGCTATCCATGTGGCTAGAGAGGTAGAGAGCTAGTTAAGTCAGTTGGCTAGCCGCCTGGATATCAAGTTATGCAAGCTAGTATAGTCACCCGGCTGGCCAGCTGCATAGCACGTTAATGAACTAGCTAAGTAAGCTGTCTTACATGCGCTGTAGCTATTTAAGTCATCTCGTTAAGTGAGATGGCTAGCCAGCTCGCTAGCTAGTTGAAATACTGTTAAATCATATGGCTAGACAGCTGACTAGCTAGTAATTTCAGCTAATTAAGTCAACTTGCTTGCTAGGTAGATAGGTAGTTAAGTCAGCTAGTTATATCAGCTAGCTAGCTGGTTAAGTCAGTCAGTTAAGTCTCCTAGTTAGGTAGTTAGCTAGCTAGGAAGCAAGCTAATTATCTCAGCTAGTAAAGTCAGTTAGCTAGCTGGGTAGCTAGCTAGTTAAGTCAGCTGTCTAGCCAGCTGTCTTGCAGGGTAGCTAGCTTGTTAAGTCAGCTTGCTAGCCAGTTGGCTAGCTACTTAAGTCACCTAGTTAAGTCAGCTG
>NW_007145703.1:0-839 GCF_000164805.1 Carlito syrichta
CCTAGTTAAATCAACTGCATAAGCCAGGTGGCTAGCTATGTAGAAAGCTAGTTAATTCAACTGGCTAGAAAGCAGGCTAGCTAGTTAAGACAGCTAGTTTAGTCATTGGCTAGCAAACTGGCTGGCTAGGTCGTGACCTAGTTAAATCAGTTGACTAGCCAGCTGACTAGCTAGATATGTCAGCTAGTTAAATCAGCTGGCTATCCATGTGGCTAGAGAGGTAGAGAGCTAGTTAAGTCAGTTGGCTAGCCGCCTGGATATCAAGTTATGCAAGCTAGTATAGTCACCCGGCTGGCCAGCTGCATAGCACGTTAATGAACTAGCTAAGTAAGCTGTCTTACATGCGCTGTAGCTATTTAAGTCATCTCGTTAAGTGAGATGGCTAGCCAGCTCGCTAGCTAGTTGAAATACTGTTAAATCATATGGCTAGACAGCTGACTAGCTAGTAATTTCAGCTAATTAAGTCAACTTGCTTGCTAGGTAGATAGGTAGTTAAGTCAGCTAGTTATATCAGCTAGCTAGCTGGTTAAGTCAGTCAGTTAAGTCTCCTAGTTAGGTAGTTAGCTAGCTAGGAAGCAAGCTAATTATCTCAGCTAGTAAAGTCAGTTAGCTAGCTGGGTAGCTAGCTAGTTAAGTCAGCTGTCTAGCCAGCTGTCTTGCAGGGTAGCTAGCTTGTTAAGTCAGCTTGCTAGCCAGTTGGCTAGCTACTTAAGTCACCTAGTTAAGTCAGCTCGCTAGTCAGCTGTTTAGTTAGCTATGTAGTCAAGTCAGGTGGCAAACCAGCAAGATACATAGGTAGCTAGCAATTTAAGTCAGCTGGTTAGCCACCTGTCTAGCTA
>NW_007145704.1:0-759 GCF_000164805.1 Carlito syrichta
AGGTGGCTGGCAAGTTAAGCTGGCTGGTTAGCAGGCTGCTCAGGTAGTTGGCCCACTAGTTAATCCAGCTGGCTAGCTGGCTGACCAGCAAGGGGCCTGGCTAGTTAATACAGCTGATTATCCGACTGTCTAGCCAGCCAGATGGCTACTTAAGCTGGCTGTCTAGTCCCCTGGTTAACCCACTAGCTAGCTAGCCGGATTCCTATCCAGCTATCCCCCCATGTAGCTAGCTATTTAAACCAGCTGGGTAGCCATGTATACAACCAGTTAACTAGTTCGTTAAGTCAGCTGGCTAGCCAGCTATCCAGCAAAGTAGCTAGTCAGCTAATTAAATCAGCTAGCTAGCCATCTAGCTCCTTAATTCAGCTAGCAACTCAGCTAACTATTCAGCTAGGTAGTGAAGTCAGCAAGCTACAGAGTTAGATAGTTTGTTTTCTAGCTAGTTATGTCAGTTAGTCAGCTAGCTAGTCAGCGAGCAAATCAGCTAGTTACTTAGCTACGTAGTCGGCTAGCAACTCAGTTATCTTATCAGATACCAAGTGGGCCCACTCGCTTTTCATTAAGTCAGCTAATTGTTTGGCATACCACCTGCAAACCGGTCAGCAAACTAGTCGGCTCACTCACCAGCCAACAGGTGAACTAAATTGTTGGCTTGCTCAGAGGCCAGCAGTCAGTTAACTAGTCGGCTTGTTTGCCAGCTTACTAGTTAAATCACCTCACTGATTGGCTCGCTCACCGGGCCGACTACTTAAGGCAGCT
>NW_007145705.1:0-4175 GCF_000164805.1 Carlito syrichta
TATACAACCAGTTAACTAGTTCGTTAAGTCAGCTGGCTAGCCAGCTATCCAGCAAAGTAGCTAGTCAGCTAATTAAATCAGCTAGCTAGCCATCTAGCTCCTTAATTCAGCTAGCAACTCAGCTAACTATTCAGCTAGGTAGTGAAGTCAGCAAGCTACAGAGTTAGATAGTTTGTTTTCTAGCTAGTTATGTCAGCTAGTCAGCTAGCTAGTCAGCGAGCAAATCAGCTAGTTACTTAGCTACGTAGTCGGCTAGCAACTCAGTTATCTTATCAGATACCAAGTGGGCCCACTCGCTTTTCATTAGGTCAGCTAATTGATTGGCATACCACCTGCAAACCGGTCAGCAAACTAGTCGGCTCACTCACCAGCCAACAGGTCAACTAAATTGTTGGCTTGCTCAGAGGCCAGCAGGTCAGTTAACTAGTCGGCTTGCTTGCCAGCTTACTAGTTAAATCACCTCACTGATTGGCTCGCTCACCGGCCGACTACTTAAGGCAGCTCACATGTAGGGTCACTTGCCGGTCGACTAGTTAAGTCAGCTCACCGGTCGGCTCATACGCCTGCTGACTAGTTAACTCTTCTGACTATTCAGCTCACATGTTAGCCGACTAAAGTCAGTTGACCATCAGCTCACTTGCCAGCTGACTAGTTAAATCAGCTGACCAGTTGGCTCACTCGAGGACAGAATAGTTAAGTCAGCTGACCAGTCGGCTCATTCGTTGGCCGACTAGTTATGTCATTTCACCTGTGGGCTCAATTGCAGGCTGACAAATTAAGTTAGGTAACTGGTCGGCCGACTAGCTGGCCAACTATATAAGTCAGCTAACCAATTGCCCTACTAGTCGGCCAACTGGTCAGCTGACAAATTAGGACAGCTAACTTGTGAGTAAACTAGTTAGGTCACGTAAATATTTGGCCAACTAGTCAGCCGACTAGTTAGGTGAGCAAACTAGCCCACCAACTAGTTAACCGAGCTAACTTTTGGGGCAACTTGTTAGTCAACTAACACAGCTAAGTAGTCTGCCGACTAGACGACCAACTTGTTAAACCAGCTAACAAGTCAGCCAAGTAGTCAGCCAACGTGTTAAACCAGATAAGTAGTCATCCGCTTTGTCTGCCAACAAGTTAAGTCACCTAGCTAACCCGATACCCAACTAATTGAAAAAGCTAGTTAATTCATTTACCAAAGAGTTAAAACAGTTAGTTAACTCATAATCAACTGGTTAAGTCAGCTAGCTACCATGTTAGCCAACTAGTTAAGTCAGCTAACTAAGTCAGCTGGCTAATTAGCTAGCTAGCTAAGTCAGTTAGCTAAGACAGCTAACTCACTAGTTAACTAACTATTTAAGTCAGCTGCTTAAGCCTGCTACATAAATAGTTTGCTAACTAGTTAAGTCAGCTAGTTATTCAGCTAGCTAAATAGTTAGCTAACTATTTATTCAGGTAGTTAAGTCAGCTAGCTAACTAGATATGTCAGCCAGTTAAGTCAGCTAGCTAAGTAGTTAAATCAGATAGCTAAGTCAGTTAGTTAAGTCAGCTACCTAATTTAGTCAGCTGGTTAAGACAGTTCGCTAGGTAGTTAGCTAACGGGTTAAGTCAGCAGGATTAGTCAAGTAGTTAGCTAGTTAACTAACTTGTTAAGTCAGCTGGTTGAGACAGCAGGCTAGCTAGTTAGCAAATGGGTTGAGTCAGCTGTTTGAGTAGGCTAGCTAGCTAGTTAGCTAACCAGTTAAGTCAGCTGGATTAGTCAGCTAGCTAGCTAATTAGCTAATTAGATAAGTCAGCTGGTTGAGTCAGCTAGCTAGCTCATTAGCTAACGAGTTAACACAGATGATTGAGTCAGCTAGCTAGAATGTTAGATAACAAGTTGTCTAACTACGTAGCCATCTGGTTAAGTCACCTAGCTAGCTAGGTAGCTAACTATTTAAGTCAGCTTATTAGCTAGGTAGCTAAGAAGTTAGCTAATATCTTAAGTCTGCTGGCTAGCCAGGTACCTAGCCAGTTAGCTAATTATTCAAGTCAGTTGGGTAGCAATGTTGTTAACTTGTTAAGTCAGATAGTTAAGTCAGATGGCTAGTCTGTTGGCTAGCTAGGTAGTGAGCCAGTTAAATCAGTTGACTAGCCAGCTGGCTAGCTGGTTAATTCAGCTAGTTAGAGAACTGGCAAGTCAACTGGCAATGTAGGCAGCTAGCTAGTTAAGTCAGCTAGATAGCTTCCTGGCTAGCTAGTGATGTCAGTGAGTTAAGTCAGCTGGGTAGCAAACTGGGTAGCTGGTTAAGTCAGGTAATTTAGTCAGCTGTCTAGCCAGCTGACTAGGTAGGTATCTAGCTAGGTAAGTCTGCTTGCTAGCCAACAGGCTAGTTGTTCAAGTCAGCCAATTAAGTCAGCAAGCTTGCCTGCAGACTAGGTAGGTAGCTAGCTAGTGAAGTGAGCTGGCTAGCCAGCTTGCTAGCTAAAGTCAACTAGGTAAGTCTGCTGGCTAGCCACGTGGCTAGATAGGTAGCCAGCTATTTCAGGCAGCTGTCTAGCCAATTGACTTGCTGCTTATGTCAGCTAGTTAAGTCACCTGGCAACCAGCTGGGTAGTAGGTTAAGTTAACTCATTAAGTCAGTTGTCTATCAAGCTTGTTAGCTAATTAAAAAGTTAGTTAAGTAAGATGGCTAGTCTTCTGGCTAGCTAGTTATTTCAGCTACTTAAATCAGCTGGATAGATAGGAAGCTAGATATATGTCAGCTAGTCATGTCAGGTAGCTATCTAGTTAAGTCAGTTAGTTAAGTCAGCCAGCTAGCTAGATAGCAAGCTAGGTAACTAGTTACTTAAGACAGCTCGCTATGCCAGCTGTCTAGCTAGGTAGCTAGCAGGTAAAGTCAAATAGATAAGTCAGCTTGCCAGCTTGTTAAGTCAGCGAGTTAAGTCAGCTGGTGAGCCAGCTGCCTAGCTTGGTAGCTAGCTAGTTAATTCAGCTGGCTAGAGAGTTACCTAGCTAGTTAAAAAGCCAAGTAAAGTCAGCTCACTAGCCAGATGGTTAGCTAGGTAGCTAGGTAGGTAAGTCAGCTGGCATACTAGTGGAATCCGTGTGTAGCTAGCTAATTAAGTCAGTTGGCTTGCCAGCTGGCTAGCTAGGTAGCTAGGCAATTAAATCAGCCAGCTAGCAAGCTGGCTACCTAGTTATGTTACCTAGTTAAGTCAGCTGGCTTGACAGCTGGTTAGCTAGGTAGCTAGATAGTTAAGTCAGCTGTCTAGCCCATGGGCTAGATAGTTGTCATCTAGTTAAGTCAGCTCACTGGCCAGCTGGATAGCTATATAGCAAACTGGCTAATTCAGCTAACAATCAGGCCAGCTATGTATGTCAGCTAGCTATGTCAGGTGGTTGTACAGCAGACTTGCTAGGTGGCAAGATCATTAACTCAGTTGGCTAGCCTACTGACTAGCTAAATAAGTCAGCTGGTTAATTCAACTATCTAGTCATCTAGCTAGCTAGGTAGGGAGGTAGTTAAGTCACATGGCTAGCCATCTGGCTCACTAGTTGTTATCTAATTTAGTCAGCTGGCTAGCCAGCTGGCTAGCTGGTCAAGTCAAGTAGTTAAGACAGCTGGCTAGCAAGCTGGTTAGCTAGGTACCAAGATATTTAAGTCAGCTGGATTCAAGCAGGATAGTTAGTTAAGTTGGCTAGTTAATTCAGTTTGCTTTCCAGCCAGCTAGCTAGGTAGCTAGCTAGTCAAGTCAGCAGGCTTGCCAGCTAGCTAGCTGGTTAAGACAGCTAGTTAATTAAGTTGGACAGCCAACTGGTTAGCTAGTTAATCATCTGGCCAGTCAGCTGGCTAGCAGTTTAAGTCAGCTAGTTAAGTCATCTGGTCAGCCAGCTTTCTAGCTATATATTTAGATAATTAAGTCAGCTAGTTAAGTCAGCTGGATAGCTATGTAGCTAGCTAGTTAAGTCAGCTAGATAAGGCAGCTGGCTTGCTAGTTAAGTCAGTTTGTTAAGTCAGCTGGCTAGCCAGCTGCGTAGCAGGGTAGCTAGCTAGATTATTCGGTTAGCAAGACAGCAGAATATGTAGGTTGACTGGCTAACCATCAAACTAGTTGTATCAGCTAGTTAAGTCAGCTGGTTATCCAGCTACCTAGTCAGTTAGCTAGCTAGTTAAGTCTGCTGGCTAACCAGCTGGATACCT
>NW_007145706.1:0-365 GCF_000164805.1 Carlito syrichta
ATTTTTATATAACTTTTAAACTTTTTCCCATTAAGCATATAGTATTTAATAAAAGAAAATATTTTTGTATCATACATGTCTGGTGAATATTAGTGTAGTATTTTAAATGATGTTTTTTGGCCTCTTTATCTAGTTTTAAAGTAAATTTTTGCAAATGAAAACCAGCATTATTGAATTTTACAGACCAAAATGGCCCAATTGTCAGCCATTGAAACCTTCAAACAATCAAGTTGTCACTAATATCTTAGTGAGTGGAGTTAATCAACGACTTACTTGTATTTGGCATATTTTTTACCACTGTATATAGTGATTTAAGCTTAGACAAACATCATTTTGATATACTGGTACTATGATCACTGTCAATG
>NW_007145707.1:0-452 GCF_000164805.1 Carlito syrichta
ATGGGACCAGTGGTCCTCCTTTGGTTCTTCTTAACTTGTGATTGCTTTCTTCCCTCTTTTTCCCCTTTCTTTAATTCTGCTGCTCAGTGATGGGGGATAGCTTTCACTTCTGTTTGTTCAATTCCCTATTCTCCCTTATGTAGATCATCTGGATTTGTTCCAATTTGAGGCTGGACTGGGGATGGGAGTGCTGTACTTTTAGTGGTTTTGTAATTTGATTAAGATATGATGGGGAAACTGTGGTTCAGAAGCTATCTGCAGATCACAGTATCTGCTGACAGGTGTTTGGGCCCCCTAGGACCTAATTCCCATGGCTTTGTAATCTGTCTATGCACTGGGGACATATGTATGCCTCCTGAAAGCAAAATGAGATAAGACAAAGGAAAAGAGTGGAAAATTCAAGAAGGGAGACAAAAAGAAGACAGAGAGAAGAAGAAGAAGGAAACAGACAG
>NW_007145708.1:0-769 GCF_000164805.1 Carlito syrichta
AAATAAACAATGCAGGAGGTATCACACTTTAAGACTTTATACTTTCTTATAAGGCTATAGTAATCAAAACAACCTGGTATTGGTGAAAGAAGAAGACATACAGCCCAGTGGAACAGGATAAAGATTCCAGAACCAAAACATCAATTTCTCTACCAACTCACTTTTGACAAAGTTTCCACCACCAACCACTGGGGAGAGGAAAGCCCAATCAGTAAATGGTGCTTGGAAAACTGGCTGATCACTTGTGGAACAATGACACAGGACCCCTACCTATCATCATATGCAAAAATCAAGTCTAAATGGAAAAAAGGCCAAAACGTACCTCCCAAAGCTATCAGAATCTTAGAAAATGCAAGAGACACACTTTCAGAAATTGGAATAGGTCACCAATTCCTGATCAAAAACACAAGAGACCATGCCATAAGAGAGAAGATACATAAGTAGTACCTCATCAAACTGAAAAGTCTATGCAAAGCCAAAGAAACCCTCAACAGCGTAGGAGAGAACCCACAGAATGAGAAAAATATTTGTCAACTGTATATCTGACAAAGGCTTAAATCCAGGATCTCCCAAGAATTCAAGTGTACCTAAAGAACAAAAAGCCCTCTTAAAATCAGGCAAAAGATATGAGGATACCTCTCAAAGGAGACATACAAGCAACCAACAGACACAGGAAAAAATGGCTTAGTTTAACTAATCATCAAAGAAGTAAAAATCAAAACCACACTGAGAGACCACCTATTTCACGTCATTAATGATGATCATCATT
>NW_007145709.1:0-581 GCF_000164805.1 Carlito syrichta
CGACTCGTGTAAGCAACATTCCTTATTCTTCCATAGCAACAGGTCAAGTAGTGTTCTGTGTATGAGGACGCCCATTACTGAAATTCCTGCTTCATTCTCAGCGAGACGCCAAGTTATTTCGTGGTGACCTACAATTCCAGTTGCTTGGATATCATGAGAAAGACTCCCATAAAGTTCTTCAGGAATTGGAACCCAAGATTCCTGGTCTCCTTTCAAAAGACACACCTAAATGCGGCGACATTGAAGCCCAAATGGCTGATTAAACCTCATCAAAGGACCTTGTATTTTTAGGCGATTGAGAACTCCAAGACCGGATTCCCTTTCCGTTCTCAGCAAGATGCCCTGATTTTCCTGTCCATGTGGATTCCAAACCTCTGTATATAGAAATGCAGATGCCCAGATATTTCCTACGGACGTGGATTCCATGAATCCTTGTTACATTTTAATAACTCATACTAAAATTTGGCAACTGCAAAACCTTCGGCCCCTCTACAAATAAAGTACAAACATAAAATTAAGGATTTCCAAGTTCATGTTAAGACCAAGTTACATCCAAATACGGCAAGATGATACTTTTTTTC
>NW_007145710.1:0-771 GCF_000164805.1 Carlito syrichta
TGGATGGACACCACAAAGCAAGTGTTTACTAGCAGACTTTTAGAATTTGACAATACCATTAGATTTCATATTAATCTTTCTAGAGCAAAGATAATCCAATTACCCACTGCATATGAAATTTGAGTAATGTCACTAGAAAGATGTCATGTTTTTACATAAGAAATGGTTGCCATAGAAGACAAAAAGTTCATTAGAGTCCCCAAAGGGATGCAAGGCCCTTTGTTAATGAGGCCTTAACAATCAGATTTTGAGTAAGTCAAAATGATTTTTATTCCAAAAATGGAAACTAGTCCTGAGATCAGATTTATCAGAGCAGAAATGACGAGCTATGAAAGCGGACTGATTAACAGTTCAAGTGGGTGCATCACACACCAGTTCCGAGAATCTTGATTCCCTCTGAAGAGGATCTTGCTTTAGGACTAATTTCTGACTCCCTTTTTGTCACCTTAACAACAACAGCAACAAAACTAGAGTCTCAAGATAGTAAATGGACTTGTAGTCCTGAGATATGCAGGCTGTAAGAACCACGGGCATATCTAAATAGATGAGGCGAGAGGAAACTTTTAATGCAAAAGGCAAACGTAAGTTATTTTTCAGACAAAGACATCATTGGTTACAGTGCCATCGTGCAGAAACTGTTGGAAATTTATCAGTTGAGTAATGAGGCAGGATAATGTCTTTTGAATCCAACTAGCTGTCTTAGTTACTTACGTAGCAAGCTGTAGTTTGGAAATTCCTTGGCAAAGTTTTTGATGCAGGTAAATGTGCACA
>NW_007145711.1:0-824 GCF_000164805.1 Carlito syrichta
AAAGTCTGGTTAATTTATATTATTTATTTTATTTATTTACTTTAAGGCTTTATTTTTTTATTTTGTATAGACATAGTTTTGCTTGAGGACTAGGCCAGTCTCAAACTCCTAGACCCAAACCATCCTGCCTCCTCAGCCTCCCAAAGTGGTGGGATGACAGCAAGGAACCACAAAGTCTGGCTAATTATTTTATTTTATTTTATGGCATTTTTGATGTACTTTACTATTTTAATTATTTATTGTATAGAATCAGGGTTTTGCTATGACTCCCAGCCATGTCTCAAACTCCTGGACTCAAGTGATCCTCCCACCTCAGCCTTCCAAAGTGCTGGGATGACAGGCAAGAACCACTAAGTTTAGCTAATTATTACATTTATTTTATTTTATATTATTTTATTTTCCTTCACTATTTAGTATTTTTTAAATTATTTTTTAGAGAAAGGATTTTGCTATGAGTCCCTGACTAGTCTCAAATTCCTGGCTTTAAGTAATCCTCCTGTCTTGGACTCCTTGAATGCAGTGAAGAGAGACAGGAAACACTATGTCTGGCTAATTATTTCATTTTATATTTTATTTTATTTTATTCTATTTTATTTATTTTAGTTTTTTTTATTTTATTTTACTTTTTTGTTTTTTTAGAGTCAGGGTTTTGCCTTGAGTCGCAGGTTAGTCTCAAATTCCTGGCTACAAGTGAACCTCACACCTCGGTCTCCCAAAATGCTGAGATGCCAGGCAGGATACACTGTCTGGCTAATTATTATATTTATTTTATTCTGTTTTATTTTACTTTACTTATTTTACCATTTTTTTAATTTATTTATTTA
>NW_007145712.1:0-629 GCF_000164805.1 Carlito syrichta
GACTCCCAGCCATGTCTCAAACTCCTGGACTCAAGTGATCCTCCCACCTCAGCCTTCCAAAGTGCTGGGATGACAGGCAAGAACCACTAAGTTTAGCTAATTATTACATTTATTTTATTTTATATTATTTTATTTTCCTTCACTATTTAGTATTTTTTAAATTATTTTTTAGAGAAAGGATTTTGCTATGAGTCCCTGACTAGTCTCAAATTCCTGGCTTTAAGTAATCCTCCTGTCTTGGACTCCTTGAATGCAGTGAAGAGAGACAGGAAACACTATGTCTGGCTAATTATTTCATTTTATATTTTATTTTATTTTATTCTATTTTATTTATTTTAGTTTTTTTTATTTTATTTTACTTTTTTGTTTTTTTAGAGTCAGGGTTTTGCCTTGAGTCGCAGGTTAGTCTCAAATTCCTGGCTACAAGTGAACCTCACACCTCGGTCTCCCAAAATGCTGAGATGCCAGGCAGGATACACTGTCTGGCTAATTATTATATTTATTTTATTCTGTTTTATTTTACTTTACTTATTTTACCATTTTTTTAATTTATTTATTTATTTATTTATTTATTTATTTGAATTGGAGTCTCACTCTGTCACCCAGACTGGAGTGCAGTGGCTGTTTCT
>NW_007145713.1:0-699 GCF_000164805.1 Carlito syrichta
TTCAAATGGATCAGAGACCTAAATGTAAAACCTCAAACCATAAGAACCTTAGAAAATGAAGGAAATACTCTCATGGAAATCGTAACTGGCATCCAATTCCTGAACAAAACCTGAAACCCACAGCTCATAAGAGAGAAGATAGACAAGTGGGACCTTATTAAACTGACAAGCTTCTGCAAAGCCAAAGAAACCATCAAGAGAGCAGGGAGACAGTCTACAGACTGGGAAAAAATATTTGCCAACACCAGTTCTGACAAAGGCTTAACATCCTGGGATTTACAAGGGAACTCAAAATGTGCTGAAAAAGAAAAAAAAACAAAACATCCCCCATTATAAAAATGGGGCAAAAGGATATGAACAGACACTTTCACAAAGGAAGACATCCGAGCAGTCAACAAACACATGAAGAAATGTTCAACCTCACTAATCATCAGGGAGATACAAATCAAAACCACACTGAGATACCACCTAACCCCAGTCAGAATGGCAATTATCAACAAGTCAAAAAATAACAGCTGCTGGAGAGGGTGTGGCGAAAAGGGAACCCTTCTACACTGTTGGTGGGAGTGTAAACTAGTGCAACTTCTGTGGGAAAGCAGTGTGGCGATTCCTAAAGCTCTAAATACCAACCTCCTATATGACCCCGCAATCCCCCTACTGGGAATATATCCTGTAGAACACAAATCACTCTATAAAAAA
>NW_007145714.1:0-769 GCF_000164805.1 Carlito syrichta
TGGAACTTTGGAGCTCTGGAACTCCGGGTCCACACTGGCTGAGGCACTCAGCGTGAGACCCCAAATCAGAGGACCCAGACAAGCGGAGAAAAAACAGATCTGCTTAAACTGCCTTGCCATTCTCCAGGAAGAGACTTCCATTGCCCTGCCCACCCAGCAACAAACTTTACCTCATTTCCTAAGGCCAGGTATTGCAGCGTGCGGGGAAGTTTTGGGTCCCTGCTCCCTCCAGCTCTCTCCCCGGCCGGCCGGCACCCGGCACCGCAGGTCGCACAGGGAGGCTCTGAGCGCCCGCCCCTCAGAGACACCGGTTCCATTACTGGCTGAATACTCTGTAGGGACCCAGTGCCACTCTCATCATTTACAGCCTGCCTTTTGGAACTTTGGAGCTCTGGAACTCCGGGTCCACCCTGGCTGAGGCACACAGCGTCAGACCCCAACCCAGAGGACCCAGACAAGCAGAGAAAAACAGACCTGCTTAAACTGCCTTGCCATTCTCCAGGCAGACTTCCATTGCCCCGCCCACCTAGCAACAAACTACCTCAGCTCCTAAGGCAACAGTGTGAAACAGGAGACAAAGCCCCACCCCTATGCTGCAACGAAAAACAAAAGGCAGAGGCTGGAATCGGAGATCACAGAAGTGACTCTAGTTTGATGGCTTATTTGACCTATGATTTATCATTGAAACTGTTGGTCTAGATTACGTTTGGTGTTACCTTCTGACTTATACTGTTTCTTGATTTTTTGGCCTGTCTCTGTTTAGCTATCA
>NW_007145715.1:0-4388 GCF_000164805.1 Carlito syrichta
CCTTGCTCGGTTGCCCAAGCTGCTCTCAAACTGTCCAACTTGGGTCATCGTCTCAACCTGGGCCTCCCAAACTGCTGCAATCACAGGCTTTCCATTTAGTTGACATCCTGGTCTTCCTGTCTAGTCTTGAACTCTGGGCCAGAGACTATCCTCCCACCGAGGCCTGCCATCATTCAAGGATTTTTGGATTTTGCTTGGGTTCAAGTTTGGGGCTTGCTATGGTGTTCAGCCTGGTCTTGAGCTCCCAGACTCTGGTCATCTTCTGTCTCGGCCTCCCTGAGTGCCAAGAGACAGTGGTGAGTAGCTCAGATGTCCCCGGCCCTGGAAGGTTTGAGAGTCACACCCTCCCTTTCCCCAAGGCAGTCCCAGGAAGGAGCAAGCAGGTCCAACCTGGGGAACAAAGTGGATGGAAGTGTGGGCGCCCTAGCAGAGACACGTCCCTGTGCCAGGCTCTCCCCCAGGGAGGGCTCGGGGGACAACTCTGGCCACCATCTCTAGGTTCCCAGGTCAACAGAAGGGACCCAACCTCTTGGTGGGTCCCCGAGAGGAGTGTGGAGGCCTGGCATGCTTGTCACCCTGGCACTTTGGGAGGCCAAGGTGATAGGATGTCCTGAGCCGCAGGGTACGAGATAAGTCCAGGCACCTTGGTGAAACTTCGTCTCTACAAGAAGCCAAATGAATGAACTGAGCATGGTGGCACACACCTGTCATTCTGTCCATTCAGGTGGCTGCAGCGGGAGTGTCTCCGGGGCCCAGCCAATACAGTCCGAGGTGGCCAAAATCGGGCACCTACACTTCAGCTGGGCGACAGAATGGGAATCTTACTCATAATAATAATACCAACCACCAACAGCACAACCACTGAGCGGGCACATAGACTCAGGCTGGCATCTCATCTCTTCAGAGGTTGAGGCGAGTGGATAGCCTAAGCCTGCAGATCTGAGACCAACCTGGGACACTGGGCAGGAGGATTGACTGAGTCTGACAGGTGGAGTCCACAGTGGCTGTGAGAGTGCCTCTGCACGCAGGCCTGGGTGACAGAGTGGATTTCAGACACCAAATAATAATAATCACCACCACCACCACCCCTGCCACCCAATGGGAGGAGTCACCCTCATGTATGGGAGAGGAAATGCACTTACCCCCTGTCATTCAAGTGAGGTTTCAAAGGTGTCACGGGGTGTGTCCATTCCGCACCTTGGTCCACGCACCCCAGATGGCCTACCTACACCCTCCAAACTTGTGCCCCATGACAAATGTGCATCTTAGCTCATGTAGCAGTGGTCCCGAGTTAGGGTGGCCATCTGGCACAGAGTGATCTAAGCGGAGCAGCTACGCCGCAGCTAACCCAGGTTCTGGTCACCCGGTCTGCCACCTTTTGGGAGGGAGTGCCCTTTTCTCTCCTGAACACTCGATCGCCCCCCACCCATGTGAACCTTTCACTGGGGAGTTGTGGGCACTCATCGTGATGCATGTGGGAGTCGTCATTTTTGTCACTGGAGTATCTGTCAGACTTACTGGGGCATGGCAACATGATCTTGGCTCCTGGGGCCTTGAACTACGGAGCTCAGAAGTTCCTCCATCTTAGCCTCTGAGCAGTCAAAACTTCGGAGGCCACTACGACAGACCTGATTTTGGGAACTTCTCACTAAGACGAGGTCTATCAACATCACATGGGCTGATCTCAGATCCTGGGTTCAGCCAACCTCCAACCTTGGCCTCACAGGGCATGAGGCTGATGGACGTGAGCTATGGTGCCCAGCCTAGACTCACATGTTCTGTCAGTGGGGGTGATGCAAAGGAATACCCTGGGATGGAGCCCACCACATCCCATGTAGCCAGGACCACGGGCACCACCATGCATGACTCGTGTTTGCATTCTGGGGAGCAATGAAGTCTTGTTATGTGGCACAGGCTGGTCTCGAACTCCTGGACTCCAGTGGTCCCCTGCCTCAGCCTCCCAAAGCCTCAGCCTGATTATCTGCCGATCCACCATCTTTCAGAAACACTAGGCCTAAGGCTGGGGTCTCCTTCCCAAATGATCTCTGTCTGTTCATGATGATCACAACTCCAAACACAAATGGATGCTCTTCTTGTTTTTCCTTTTTTCATTTTATCTTTGAGTAGGAGTCTTATTCCATCGCCCAGGTTGAAGGGTGGTGGCTGACTTCTCACATCTGCAGGCTTGGCTGGCTGGGCTCCCACAAGCCTTTCCCTGACCTTCCAAGTAGCCAGAACAAGATGCACATGCCACCACACCCAGCTTATTTGGGATGGAGGGTAAAGACACCTCTCACCGGGGTGCCCAAGTGGGTCTTGACCCATGGGCTTGGGATGGCCATTGGCCTCGGCCTCCCAAAGTGCTGGGATGATGAGGCTGAGCCCCAGAGCTCGGCCTCGATCCTTCCTTGAATACAAACCAGAAGGCCTAACATGGAAGCTCACGTTTGGAATCCCAGAACTCTTGGAGGCTGAGGCCAGAGAATGGCTGGAGCCCAGGAACCCAAGGCCAGCCCAGGCCACACAGGGAGACCCTGATTCAGCACCCATCCAAACAGGGGGTCTGGGGTCGAGGTACCTTTCCTCCTGGTCACTCCCAATGCTGAGGTGGGAGGATCACTGGAGCCCGAAATTTCAAGGCAGGGAACGTCAGTCATGTACCTGGGCCCCAGGCTTGGTCAGAGACATAACCTGTCTCAAAAAACATCAGAATCGTACACAGATTGTCAACTGCATGGTGTGTTCACAGAGCAACTGTCTTTAGATCCAGGAATAATGGGATTTGGGTGAAGAAATGTCCCCGGGTGAGGGATGTGTCCCTCACCTATCTTGGTGGAAGATACTTGTTGCTGAGATGGAGGGTCGGCCTGCCTGAGGCACATTTTACACCTTGGAGAGGAGAGTTGGCAGGATCGCAGCCAGGGAGACTTGGGAACTCCCACACCAAAGCAGGAGCAGTCATGCGGGGACTTGTGGGTGAAAGGTGTCAAGCATGGGTGACCTGCACATGTGGGTGGGCAGGCAGTGAAAGACTGAGGGCAGAAGTTTTGCAGAAGAATGAATGTCTTTCTTTCTTTTTTCTTTCCTTCTTTTTTGGTCTTTCTTTCTTTCTTTCTTTCTTTCTTTCTTTCTTTCTTTCTTTCTTTCTTTCTTTCTCTCTCTCTCTCTTTCCTTCTTTCTTTCTTTCTCTCTCTCTCTTTCTTTCTTTCCTTTCTTTCAACCTTTCTACCTTTCTTTCTTTCTTTCTTTCTTTCTTTCTTTCTTTCTTTCTCTCTCTCTCTCTTTCTTTCTTTCTTTATTTCCTTTCTTTCAACCTTTCTACCTTTCTTTCTTTCTTTCTTTCTTTCTTTCTTTCTTTCTTTCTTTCTTTCTTACTTTTCTTTCCTCACTAGGTTGCCCAGGCTGCTCTCAATCTGCCCAACTTTGGTCAACCTCTCGACATCGATCTCCCAAACCCCAGTGATCATAGGCTTTCCATTGACATCCTGGTCTCCTGCTTTGTCTGGAACTCTGGGCCAGAGGCGTTTCTCCCACCAAGGCCTGTATTCACCCAAGGTTTTCTGGGTTTTGCTTGGAGGTCGAGGTGGGGCTTTCTATGGTGTGCAGCCTGGTCTGGAGCTCTCAGGCTCCAGCTGTCTTCCCATCTCAGCTTCCCTGAATGTCAAAGAGACATGCGTGAGTTGTCTGGCTGTCACCACCCCCCAAAGGTTTGAGAGTCAGGCCCTTCCTTTCCCTGAGGCTGCCCCTGGAGGAAGGGTAGGAGGCCTGGCAGAGACACTCCCATGCACCAGGCGTTTACTCAGTGGAGGGTCCGGTGGGCTAAACCAGCTACCTTCTCCGGTGTCCCAGGTCATCGGTAGGGAGAGGATTTCGCTGTGGGACCCTGAGTGGGGTGTGAAGCTGGGTCCAGGGGCTCACATCTGTCATCCTGGTGCTCTGGAGACTGAGGAGAGAAAGGCCTGAGCCCCCAGGTTCTAGACATGCCCGGGCAGCTTTCCCATACCTCGTCTCTACAAGAAACCAAAAAATGATACAAGTTTGGTGGTCCAGACCTTTCATTTCCACATTCCCACAACTCTGGAGGCTACTGTGGGAGAATTGCTGGAGCCCAGTTGGTGGAGGGCGCAGTGGCTAAGAGCGGTCCACTGCATTCTGGACTGGGCAACAGAGTGGGTCTCTGACTCAGAATAATACTAACCACCACCACCACCACAAACACAGGTCTGGTTCAGGGTCTCAGCCAGGCATCTGGGTCCTTCAGAGGTGCAGGAAGTGGATGGCCTGAACCTGCGTGTATGACACCCACCTGGGACACAGGGTGAGACCTCGTCTTGGCCATCAAAACTAAATCCAAAGATTTGCCCGGCATGATGGCACAGGCCCCTCTT
>NW_007145716.1:0-1000 GCF_000164805.1 Carlito syrichta
CTTCTCCGGTGTCCCAGGTCAACGGTAGGGAGAGGATTTCGCTGAGGGACCCTGAGTGGGGTGTGAAGCTGGGTCCAGGGGCTCACATCTGTCATCCTGGTGCTCTGGAGACTGAGGAGAGAATGGCCTGAGCCCCCAGGTTCTAGACATGCCTGGGCAGCTTTCCCATACCTCGTCTCTACAAGAAACCAAAAAATGATACAAGTTTGGTGGTCCAGACCTTTCATTTCCACATTCCCACAACTCTGGAGGCTACTGTGGGAGAATTGCTGGAGCCCAGTTGGTGGAGGGCGCAGTGGCTAAGAGCGGTCCACTGCATTCTGGACTGGGCAACAGAGTGGGTCTCTGACTCAGAATAATACTAACCACCACCACCACAGGTCTGGTTCAGGGTCTCAGCCAGGCATCTGGGTCCTTCAGAGGTGCAGGAAGTGGATGGCCTGAACCTGCGTGTATGACACCCACCTGGGACACAGGGTGAGACCTCGTCTTGGCCATCAAAACTAAATCCAAAGATTAGCCCGGCATGATGGCACAGGCCCCTCTTTCCAGCCACTCCTTGGGCTGAGGTGAGAAGTTCACCTGAGTCCGGTAGGTGGAGTATGCGGTATCCCTGAGCATGCACCTGCACTAAGGCCTGGGCAACAGAGTGGGATTTTGACTCCAAATAATAATAATCACCACCACCACCACTGCCACCACCACCACCCCTTTCACTCAGCGCAAGGAGTCACTCACAAGGATGGGAGAGAAAAAGGCTCTTTCCTGCTTGTTGTTTGCTGGCGGTTTCAAAATTGGCCACTGGGAATATCCATCCCATGCCTTCAGTCACACATCCCAGAAGGCCTTCCTACACTCTTCACACTCTTGCCCTACATCAAAGACAAGTGTGAGCTCACGGAACCGACTGATGTGAGTTAGGGTGGCCATCAGGAATAGAACGATCAAGGAGGTCTGGGCAATGTCATGGCCATCCCAGGTTCCAGTTACCCAGTTTGCC
>NW_007145717.1:0-4356 GCF_000164805.1 Carlito syrichta
ATCCTCACTAGGTTGCTGAGGGTGCTCTCAAACCACACAACTTGGCCCATCCTTTCATGGTGGGCATCCCAAACTACTGCGATCACAGGCTGCCCATGTGGTTGAAATCCAGGTCTTCCTGCCTTGTCTTGAACTCTGACCCAGAGGCGATCCTTCCACCGAGGCCTGCCCTCAACCAAGGTTTTCTGGGTTTTGCTTGGGTTCGAGTTGGGGGATTGCTATGGTGTCCAGCTAGGTCTCAAGCTCTCGGGCTCCAGCCATCTTCCTGTCTTGCCCTCCCCGAAAGCCGAGGAAACAGGCGTGAGTTGCCCAGCTGTCCCTGCCCCCACAAAGATTTGAGAGTCAAGCCCTCCCTTTCCCCGTGGTGGTCCCTGGGGTGAGGGAGGGGATTGACCCTAGGGAAAGAGGCCAGTGGAGTGGTGGTTCCCAGGTGGAGATGCCCCATCCTTAGGGGCTGTCCCACAGGAGGGCCCAGCGGGCTACTCTAGCTGACCTCTCCGGTGTCCCGGGTTGTTGGAAGGGAGTGGCTGTTGTGGTAGGGTCCTGAGAAAGGGGTGTAGGCCAGGCATGGGGGCTCACACTCTCATCACAGCACTCTGGGAGACTGAGTCGAGTAGAATGCCTGAGACCCGGGTTCGAGAACAGCACGAACACCTTGTTCAAGACCTTGACTCTACAATAAAAACAGAAATTGAGCCAAGTGTGGTGGCACATGCCTGTCATTCCTGCCACTTGGGAGGTCGTAGAAGAAGAATCGCCACTGCCTCTCTGGTGGAGGCCGTGGTGGGAGAGATCAGGCCCCTGTGCTCCAACCTGGGAGACTCAGTGGGACTCCATCTGAGAAAAATAATACCAACCACCACCACCACCAAAAGAACAGGCCGGACTCAGGGTCTCAGCCTGGCATCCCGGCCGTACAGAGACCCAGGCAATTGGACGACCTGAGCCTGCAGGTTTGGCATCAGCCCGGGACATGGGGCAAGACCTCGACTCGACTATCAATAATAAATCCAAAGATAAGTGGGGTATGGTGTTGCAGGTCTGTGATTCCAGCCACTCAGGGATCCCAGGCAGGAGGATCGCAAGAGCTTGGAAAGTGGAATCCACTGTGTCCGTGAGGGTGCCACTGCCCTCCGGCCTGGGCAACAGAGAGGGATTCTGACTCTAAATATTAATAATCACTACCACCACCACTACTACCCTGACACCCAGCACGAGCAGTCACCCTCAGAGCTGGGGGAAGAATAGGCACTTTCCAGCTTGTCATTCATGGGAGGTTTCAAAGGCGACCACTGGGCACTAGGCATGTCCTTCCTGTGCTTTTGGCCATGTGCCCCAGAAGGCTGCCTCCACCCTCCAAACTCATGCCCCATGGCAAAGACACATGTGAGCTCACGAACCAGACGGTCCCAAACTAGGATGGCCTTTGGGCATAGAGCGATTTAGGTGGTATGGCAATGACGAGAGAAGTCCAGGTTACGGTCACCCTGTTTGCCACCCTTGGGTAGGGGGACAGTCCCTTCTTCACCCAATCATTCCATCATCCTCCACCCATGCAGACTTTTCCCTGGGGAGCCGTGCATGCCTATCGTGATGCATGTGGGAGGCAACTTTTTTATCACCAGAGTCTCCATCAGCCAAGATAGGGCACAGTGGCACGATTGTGACCCTGGGGCCTCGATCTTCAGGGCTCAGGTGTTCCTCCCATGCCCTGGTTGCTAATTTAGGGTCAGAGTCCCTAGGCATCAATAATTTAAGAAACCTATTATCTCAGTCATTTGCCATTCTGGGAGATAAGAGAGTCTGTCAGTTAATATAACTATTATACGTGAGTTTAAACATCCCAAAATATCAAGGGACCATTCTGATTTTTTAGGTAAGCTAAAACATATCGGCGGAGTAGAACAACCTGAAAAAGAAAAATTATAATTTTTAACAGTTTTGAATTTTGATGAAAAAAGAGTGGAGCCTCCTAGGAAAGAAGAATGATTAATAAAAACAGTAATAATCTTAGCATCCCTTGTAACAGTCTGGAACACTGGAGAGTTTGAGGCATAACTCCAATAAGATTTTTCTGAATAAATGCAACCCACCTGGCATGCTATAATAGCCAGCATAGCAACAAAAACAGTAGAGGGAGTTAGAGAAGTGTTTTTTGAGAGTGAACCAGATTCTCAGCATTGTGATTGAGTGCCTTGATTTGCCCCCATGTGGGCAGTCTGCACTATCTAGTTGAAACAGCTCAGTGGTAATGCCTGGGTTGAGGAGTTGGAGACAGCAAATGATGAGATGTCTTCGGTCAAGTTGGTGGAGGTGGAAGTGGTTGTTGAATGGTGATATGTTTCAAATTTGGTGAAAACACCTTCTCTTCATCATCTGCATTCTACTCAGACTGACGGTGTGATTTATGTCTCATCTGGTTGTAAGTCAATGGGGTGAGCTGAACATGCCTAATTAGACGATCCTGGACCAAAATAGGTTAAGGTAAGTCCTGGGGAAAAACACAAGCATATCCTGTCCCGAATGTCAAAAGGACATTGGATCCCTTCCATTGACCTGTAAGAAGATCTTTCCATTCTACTATTGGTTTAAACAGTATTCTCAGGACTCCAATGCCTTATCATGGCTGAATGTGTTTGAGAGTCCAAATTGAGATGATGAATTACAAACATAGCATGATTTACGGTATGATGGGGAAGAACTATATCTGAATTCCCCTTCCTGCAATTTAGTTATTTAATTATTTGATTTTTTAACGTTTGATGGACTTTCACGACTATAGCTTGACCTTGAGGATTATACAGAATTCCTGTAGAACAAGAGATGCCAAACTGGGTACGAAATGACTGAAAAGCTTTTGATGCATAAGCAGGAGCATTCTCAGCTTTTAATTGTTTAGGAATAGCCAGCTATAAAAAAAGAGAGAGAATAAATGTTGAACTACATCTTTGTAGGCTTCCCCAGTTCTGGGCAAGGCTAAAATTACATGAGGAAATGTATCTACTGTTATATGTAGAAATGACAATTTTCCAAAACTATGGAAATGAGTAACATACATTTGCCACAAAACATTAGGGTTTAATCCATGGGGATTAACTCCTGAGGGGAGAGGGTTATTACAAGAAGGACACGAAGTACAATTTTTAATGGTCTAGCCGTTTCTCTTGGAATGCAAAACTGGAGCCTTAAAGCTGCAGCGTTTTGGTGATGAATTGCATGGAATTGCTGTGCTTGATTGACTAAAGAACCTACAAGGGGAAGGCACATGACCAACTATGTCAAGGCATCTGCTAATTTATTACCTTGATGTAGAGGTCCAGGGAATCCTTAATGAAATCTAATATGACCTATGAAAAATGGTTGGTTTCTAACAATTATTAGTTGCTCTAATTGGATATGTAAATCAAGCATAGTTGCCTTATTAACATGAATGGTGGAGTTTTTTAATATGAGACAACAGACCTTTTATATAACAGGTATCACTATAGAAAAATAATTTTCTCCTCTTAAATCATGACAGTCACAAATCACAATCCCTCCCCTACTTGTGCCACTTGCCGGAGGTCTTTTGGCACCTAAGTGCAAATTTAAATAATCTGGGCATATTTCTTGATGATACCTAGCTGCTTCTTCTTTTCACTTCCCTTATCCTCAGGTGGTAGAGGATCATCATCAACAGGGACAGTGGCTAACATTGCCTGGGAAGGAACAGGGATAAGTAAGGGATTTATTTCACCTGGTTCCACTTTTACTCTAATGGTCATTTTATCAATCTCTTGTTGTGAATCTAAGAAATCTCTAATTTTATTCCATAATACAAAAGTATCTACAGGCACTCGTTCTGGACCATGAAGAGTGTAATACACTTGCAATTTTTCTCCAACCTTTTCCATGTTTCTAAATTAATGAAGCCTTCTAAGGGGAACCAGGGTCATTATTCTTACACAAAATGGAGAAAACAAGATAATCATGTAGAAGAAACTTTAATTCCTCTTTTAGAAATCATATGGGTCAAAATACTTATGAACAATTGTTTTTCTTTAAATTCACTCTGATCAGTGTTCATATCACAGCTCTAAAACTAGTTACCATTCCTAGCTTTGCTCTATCGATGGATCTGCAGCACCCTAGGCAAGGTTTTATCCGTTCAGATTCACATAAGGTTAACTTTCAGGTCCCTGTTTGGGCACCACTTGCTGGAGTTCAGCTCCAGCAGGTCAGGATTCTCTGAAGGAGGAACAGTGTCGGCATAGGAGAAAACTTCAACACTGACTCTGATGTTATGCAGGACAGTTGCCCATTTATTTTTCTTTTCACGTATTTTTATACTTAAGTTACATACAGTTTGACCTTCAA
>NW_007145718.1:0-821 GCF_000164805.1 Carlito syrichta
CAGAGAATAAATGTTGAACTACATCTTTGTAGGCTTCCCCAGTTCTGGGCAAGGCTAAAATTACATGGGGAAATGTATCTACTGTTATATGTAGAAATGACAATTTTCCAAAACTATGGAAATGAGTAACATACATTTGCCACAAAACATTAGGGTTTAATCCATGGGGATTAATTCCTGAGGGGAGAGGGTTATTACAATAAGGACACGAAGTACAATTTTTAATGATTTGTCTAACCGTTTCTCTTGGAATGCAAAACTGGAGCCTTAAAGCTGCAGCGTTTTGGTGATGAATTGCATGCAATTGCTGTGCTTGATTGACTAAAGAACCTAAAAGGGGAAGGCACATGACCAACTATGTCAAGGCATCTGTTAATTTATTACCTTGATGTAGAGGTCCAGGGAATCCTTAATGAAATCTAATATGACCTATGAAAAATGGTTGGTTTCTAACAATTATTAGTTGCTCTAATTGGATATGTAAATCAAGCATAGTTGCCTTATTAACATGAATGGTGGAGTTTTTTAATATGAGACAACAGACCTTTTATATAACAGGTATCACTATAGAAAAATAATTTTCTCCTCTTAAATCATGACGGTCACAAATCACAATCCCTCCCCTACTTGTGCTACTTGCCGGAGGTCTTTTGGCACCTAAGTGCAAATTTAAATAATCTGGGCATATTTCTTGATGATACCTAGCTGCTTCTTCTTTTCACTTCCCTTATCCTCAGGTGGTAGAGGATCATCATCAACAGGGACAGTGGCTAACATTGCCTGGGAAGGAACAGGGATAAGTAAAGGGATTTATTTCACCT
>NW_007145719.1:0-920 GCF_000164805.1 Carlito syrichta
CTGCTTCTTCTTTTCACTTCCCTTATCCTCAGGTGGTAGAGGATCATCATCAACAGGGACAGTGGCTAAAATTGCCTGGGAAGGAACAGGGATAAATAAGGGATTTATTTCACCTGGTTCCACTTTTACTCTAATGGTCATTTTATCAATCTCTTGTTGTGAATCTAAGAAATCTCTAATTTTATTACATAATACAAAAGTATCTACAGGCACTCGTTCTGGACCATGAAGAGTGTAATACACTTGCAATTTTTCTCCAACCTTTTCCATGTTTCTAAATTAATGAAGCCTTCTAAGGGGAACCAGGGTCATTATTCTTACACAAAATGGAGAAAACAAGATAATCATGTAGAAGAAACTTTAATTCCTCTTTTAGAAATCATATGGGTCAAAATACTTATGAACAATTTTTTTCTTTAAATTCACTCTGATCAGTGTTCATATCACAGCTCTAAAACTAGTTACCATTCCTAGCTTTGCTCTATCGATGGGTCTGCAGCACCCTAGGCAAGGTTTTATCCGTTCAGATTCACATAAGGTTAACTTTCAGGTCCCTGTTTGGGCACCACTTGCTGGAGTTCAGCTCCAGCAGGTCAGGATTCTCTGAAGGAGGAACAGTGTCAGCATAGGAGAAAACTTCAACACTGACTCTGATGTTATGCAGGACAGTTGCCCATTTATTTTTCTTTTCACGTTATTTTTATACTTTAAGTTACATACAGTTTGACCTTCAAACTCAGACGTATTTATTTTGTTTTGATCATTGTTCTAACGACAGTGAAATACTGTCTGTCTTCCCTCAAATTTGTGACAATGTATCCACTAACAGAATCTTTAAAGCATGTAGTATTTCACAACGTGTTTTCTGTAACTATTCACCCTAACCACCTAAATTTTAACAACTTAACGCCTAACTTATG
>NW_007145720.1:0-5971 GCF_000164805.1 Carlito syrichta
GAAATGAGTAACATACATTTGCCACAAAACATTAGGGTTTAATCCATGGGTATTAACTCTGAGGGGAGAGGGTTATTACAAGAAGGACATGAAGTACAATTTTTAATGGTCTAGCCGTTTCTCTTGGAATGCAAAACTGGAGCCTTAAAGCTGCAGCGTTTTGGTGATGAATTGCATGGAATTGCTGTGCTTGATTGACTAAAGAACCTACAAGGGGAAGGCACATGACCAACTATGTCAAGGCATCTGCTAATTTATTACCTTGATGTAGAGGTCCAGGGAATCCTTAATGAAATCTAATATGACCTATGAAAAATGGTTGGTTTCTAACAATTATTAGTTGCTCTAATTGGATATGTAAATCAAGCATAGTTGCCTTATTAACATGAATGGTGGAGTTTTTTAATATGAAACAACAGACCTTTTATATAACAGGTATCACTATAGAAAAATAATTTTCTCCTCTTAAATCATGACGGTCACAAATCACAATCCCTCCCCTACTTGTGCCACTTGCTGGAGGTCTTTTGGCACCTAAGTGCAAATTTAAATAATCTGGGCATATTTCTTGATGATACCTAGCTGCTTCTTCTTTTCACTTCCCTTATCCTCAGGTGGTAGAGGATCATCATCAACAGGGACAGTGGCTAACATTGCCTGGGAAGGAACAGGGATAAGTAAGGGATTTATTTCACCTGGTTCCACTTTTACTCTAATGGTCATTTTATCAATCTCTTGTTGTGAATCTAAGAAATCTCTAATTTTATTCCATAATACAAAAGTATCTACAGGCACTCGTTCTGGACCATGAAGAGTGTAATACACTTGCAATTTTTCTCCAACCTTTTCCATGTTTCTAAATTAATGAAGCCTTCTAAGGGGAACCAGGGTCATTATTCTTACACAAAATGGAGAAAACAAGATAATCATGTAGAAGAAACTTTAATTCCTCTTTTAGAAATCATATGGGTCAAAATACTTATGAACAATTGTTTTTCTTTAAATTCACTCTGATCAGTGTTCATATCACAGCTCTAAAACTAGTTACCATTCCTAGCTTTGCTCTATCGATGGATCTGCAGCACCCTAGGCAAGGTTTTATCCGTTCAGATTCACATAAGGTTAACTTTCAGGTCCCTGTTTGGGCACCACTTGCTGGAGTTCAGCTCCAGCAGGTCAGGATTCTCTGAAGGAGGAACAGTGTCGGCATAGGAGAAAACTTCAACACTGACTCTGATGTTATGCAGGACAGTTGCCCTTTTATTTTTCTTTTCACGTTATTTTTATACTTTAAGTTACATACAGTTTGACCTTCAAACTCAGACGTATTTATTTTGTTTTGATCATTGTTCTAACGACAGTGAAATCCTGTCTGTCTTCCCTCAAATTTGTGGCAATGAATCCTCTAATAGAATCTTTAAAGCATGTAGTATTTCACAACGTGTTTTCTGTAACTATTCACCCTAACCACCTAAATTTTAACAACTTAACGCCTAACTTATGTTTTCCTAACATTTTTTTTTTTTTTTTGAGTCAGAGTCTCACTCTGTCACCCAGACTGGAGTGCAGTGACCACTCCCGGCCACCACAGCCTCGACATGCTGGGCTCCAGTGATCCTTCCACCTCACCCTTCTAAGTAGCTGGAATTACAGGCATGCATTACCATGCCCGGCTGATTTTTGATTTATTGTAGAGATGAGGTCTCACCTGCCCAGGTGTGTCTCGAACATGTGGCCTCAGGCAATCCACTCACCTTAGCCTCCCAAAGGTGCGGGATTACAGGCTGAGCCACCACTAAATACAATTACACAGCCTTTTCTATTATTTCAACCTCTCCATATTAATCATCTAATCTAAAATGCAAAAAGTTTGTGTATACTGCAAATTATAGGGACATCCGTTTTCTTGCATAAATTGCCACACCTAAAATTAAAACACTCATAATCATCCCAACAATTTTCGTTATGCTAAAAATACTTATATAACACTTCACATTTAGCAAACTGAAAACAACATCACAAAAGTTCTCTATTTAGCAACCAACTAAAAAAACTAAAACTAATAAACCTATTATGATGCCAACCATGATGTTTGTAATTTGCATCTTTTGTCCCCTGGTGGGGATAAAAAGAGCATTGATGCACATTCATCCCAAGGGTCCCAGGGGTAGGAGAGTGCCACCTGCAGTTTTTAATCATTGTTGTGGGTTCAAGCACCAAATGTGCGGGGACAGAGAAACTCAAGTGTAGGGTCATATCTCATCAGAAAAATTACCATTTCACTAATTGCTTGTTTCTACTAATAGATTCTTTTCAGGGACTACTATTTTTTTCATCTCTCAACTCTCCAGATACCAAGGGAGAATATAACAAGATGAGTAGTAGAAGCAGGGCCAATAGCTGCCCAGTGTTGCCCTGCAACTTAGAGTTTTTGGCATTCCAAACCCTGTCAACGAGAAGGCCTCTGAGAATGGCTCCTGATACCAGGTCATCTGAAGGGAGTGGGCCTCACAGTGGGGCCCTGAGAGGTGTTTGGATGCCGGGTGTGAGGGCTCACGCCTGTCATCCCAGCACTCTGGGAGGCTGAGGCAAGAGGATAGCATGAGTTGCTGGGTTCGAGACCAGCTCAGCACCTTGGTGAGACCTTGTCTCTACAAGATGCCAAAATATTAGCTGAGAATGGTGATGCACGGCATCCTTCTGGCCACTTGGAGGGTGCAGTGGGAGGATCACCAGAGCCCAGCCAGTGGATGAAATGGAGGCTGAGAACGGGTCACTGAATTCTGGCCTGGGTGACAGAGTGGGACTCTGACTCAGAATAAAAATACCAACCTCCACCACCACTACAACCAATGGCCGGGCTCAGGGACTCAGCCTGGCATCCTGGCCATTCGGAGCTCCAGGCCAGTAGATGGCCTGAGACTACTGGTTCAATACAAGCCTGGGACATGGGGTGAGATCTCGTCTCAGCCATCAAAAATAAATCCAAGGATTAGCCAGGGGTGGTGGTGCAGGCCTGTGGCTCCAGCCACTCTTGGGGCCGAGGTGGGGGCATTGCCTGAGCCTGACTGGTGGAGGCCAGGTTGGCCGTGAGCAAGCCCCTGTGCTCTGGCCTGGGTGACAGCATGCGATTCTGAATCCAAATAATAATAATCACCACCATCATCACCCCTGCCACCCAACGTGAGGAGTCACCCTCAAGGCTGGGAAAGGAAAAGGCACCTTCTGGCCTAACATTGTGGGATGGTTCAAAGTTGGCCACTGGGCTCATCCAACCCACACCTTTGGCTACATGCCCCAGAAGGCCTGCCTACATCCTCCACACTCTGCACCCACAGCAAAGACGTGTGTGAACTAATGAAACAGACAGCCCCGAGCTAGGGCGGCTGTTAGGAACAGAGCCATCAACGCGATTGGGCAATGCTGCGGCCGGCCCAGGTTCCAGTTGCCCTGTCTGCCACCTTTGGGCAGGGGTGCAAGCCCCTTCCTCTCCCGATCAATCTATTGTATGCCGCCCACATGAACCTTTCCCTGGGGAGATCAGGTCTCCCATCCTGATACGTGGGAGGTGACATTTTTGATGTCAGAGTCTCTGTTTGCCAGGCAGGAGTGCAGTGGCACTATCGTGGTTCCCGGGGCCTGACCCTGCGGGGCTCAGTCGGTGCTCCAGACTCGGCCCCCAGTCAGCCAGGACTCTGGGGGCAACCATACCTGTCTCGAATTTGAGGACCTCTCATCAAGACGAGATCTGGCCATGTCAGGTGGCCAGTTGCCTACACCTGGGCTCAGGAAGCCTCCCACCTCAGTATCTCATGGCATGGGGGGCTGCCTGCCATGAGCCACGGTGCCCTGCCTGGACTCCCAACTTTCTTTTGCTGGTGGCAACCTAAAGGAACATCTTGGGATGGGGGCCACCATATCCTCTGTAACTGGTATGGCGGGCACCACCACGTGAGACTCCAGTGTTTGCATTCTGGGGAACGAAGTGATCTGACCATGTGGCTGAGGCTGGTCTTGAACTCCCGGGCTCCAGCAGTCCCCCAACTCAGCCACCCAAAATCACAGCCCGATTGTATGCAGATCCACCATCTTTTGGGAACTCTAAGCCCAAGTCTGGGGCCTTCTTCCCAAATGATCTCTGTCTGTTCAAGATATCCCAAGTACATACACAAATGGGTGATCTTCTTTTCTTTCCTTTTTTTTATTGTTTTAGTCGAGTCTCACTCCTCGCCCAGGCTGTAGGGTGGTGGCTCACTCCCGGCCATTACAACCTCAGCTCGCTGGGCTCCTGCGAACATTCCACCCCAGGTCTTCCGAGAAGCCAGAACGACAGGTGCACAGCAGCACACCTGGCTCATTTGGGACGTAGGGTAGAGGCGAGGTCTCACCGAGGTTCTCAGGCATGTCTCACATGTGTGGGTATGGGCCGGTTGCTGGTTTTGACCTCCCAAAGCACTGGGATGACGAGGTTGAGCCCTTGAGTACGGCCTCAGTCCTTCTTCAAAAACGAACCAGAAGGCTGGGCATGGTGGTCCACGCCTGGAATCCCAGCACTCTAGGAGGCCAAATCAGGAGGATGGCTGTAGCCCAGGATCTCAAGGCCAGCCCAGGCCACACAATGAGAACCCGTCTGTGCACCCATCCAAACAGGTGCCTGGGATCGAGGTGCCTGTCATCCCAGTCACTCTGGAGGCTGAGGTTGAAAGATTGCCAGTGACCGCCATTTTGAAGCTGGTGGAAAATGATGGTCATTTCCCCTGGCCTTAGCCACAGAGCCCAACCCTGTCTCCAGAAACATCAGAATCGTAAACAGATTCTCAACTGTGCATGATGTCTTCAAATGGCAACTGGCTTTAAAGCTGGAAAAAATGGATCTGAGTGTGAAGTAATCGTCTCCGGGAGGGATGTGTTCCTGGCATTTCTTTGCAGAAGGTCCTTTTTGCTGAGTCAGAGGGCTGGACTGCCTGGGGCATATTTCTCACCTCGGAGAGGTGACCTCAGAGGAACCCAGGCAGGGACCCTCGGGAACTCCTGCACCAAAGAGGGAACAGGTATTGTGGTGGTTGGACTGGGAGGTGACGAGCTTGGGGGACCCTCACATGTGGGGTGCTGGGGGGACAAAGACTGAGGGCAGAAAGTTTGCAGGAGAATAGATTCTTTCTTTCTTTCTTTCTTTCTTTCTTTCTTTCTTTCTTTCTTTCTTTCTTTCTTTTGTTCCCTCACAAGGTAGTCCTGGCTGCTCTCAAACCACCCAACTGTGGCCTTCCTCTCGGCCTTGGCCTCCAAAACTTCTGCGATCACAGGCTTTCCATTTGGTTGACATCATGATCTTCCTTCCTGGTCTTGAACTCTGGGCCTGAAGCAGTCCTCCCACCAAGCCCTGCCCTCACCCCAGGTTTTCTGGGTTTTCCTTGATGTCAAGGGGGGACTTGCTATGGAGTCCAGCCTGGTCTCGATCTCCCAGCCTCTGGCCAACTTACCATCTCTGCCTCCCCAAGTGCTGAGGAGACAGACGTGAAATGCCCAGCCGTCCCCACCCACCTGAAGATTTGAGAGTCACACCATCCCTTTCCTAGAGGCAGCCCCTGGGAGAAGCATGTGAGTCAACACTGGGGTACAAGGCAGGCAGAGAGGTAGACTTCCAGGCGGAGACATGTCCCTGAGTCAGGTGCTTCCTCTGGTTAAGGCTTGATGGGCAACTCTGGCTGAACTCTCTGGGGACCGGGGTTGCTAGAAGGGAGTGGGCCTGACGACAGTGTGCCGAGAGGGGTGTGGAGACCAGGTGTGGGGGCTCACACCTGTCATCAAGGCTCTCTGGGGGGCCGAGGCAAGAAGATGACCTGAGTCCCTGGGGTTCGAGACCAATGTGGGCATCTTGGGGATAAAACCTCTCCCAGAAGCCAAAAAATGAGCCGAGCATGGTGGCACATGCCTGACGTTCCAGTCACTAGGGAGGCTAGGGTGGGAGGAT
>NW_007145721.1:0-343 GCF_000164805.1 Carlito syrichta
TAAACTCAGAATAATAATACCAACCACCACCCCCATCACAGTCACAGGCTGGTCTCAGGGGCTCAGCCTGGCATCCCAGCCCTTTGGAGGTCCAGATGAGTGGATAGCTTGAGCCTGAGGGTTTTACACCAGCCTGGAACACAGGGCGAGACATCACCTCGGCCATCAAAAATAAATTTAATGATTACCCGGGTGTGATGGAGCAGGCTGGCGGTTCCAGCCACTCCTGGGTGGAGGCAGGAGTATCACCTGAGACTGGCAGGTGGAGTCCATGGTGGCTGTGGCCCTCACTTCGGCCTTGGCAACAGAGCAGGATATCAACACCAAATATTAATAAACACCA
>NW_007145722.1:0-815 GCF_000164805.1 Carlito syrichta
ACCTATGGGTCTTCGACTCAGAATATTAGTACCAGCCACCACCACTACAACCACAGATCGGGCTCAGGGGCTCAGCCTGGCATCCTGGTCATTCGGAGGCAGAGGCAAGTGGATGGACTGATGCTGTGGGTATGAAACCAGCCTGGGACACAGGTCAAGAACTCCTCTCAGACACCAAAAATAAATCCAAAGTTTAAATGGGTGTAGTGCTGCAGGCCTGTTGTTCCTGCCACTAGGGTGATCAAGGCGGGAGGATCACCAGAGCCCAACAGGTGGAGTCCATGGTTGCTGTGAGCATACCCTTGCTCTCTGCCTGGGTGTCAGAGTGGTTTTCCGACTCCAAATAATAATAATTGCCACCACCGCCACCGCCACCACACCTATCACACAGTGCAAGGTGTCACCTTCAGGGATGGGAGAGGAAAAGGCACTCCTCCCCTTTTGTGGGAGGTTTTAAAGCTGGCCCCCGGCACATCCATCACATGCCTTCGGCCACGTGTCCCAGAATGCCTGCCACCACCCTCCACACTCGTGCCCCATGGCAAAGATGTGTGTGAACTCAAGGAATAGACAGCCATGAGTTAGGATGGCAGTCGGGCACAGAACAATGAAAGCTGTACAGCAACGCCGTGGCCAGCCCAGGTTCCAGTCACTTGGTTTGCCACCTTTGGTCTGGGAGAGGGTTTCTTACTCTCTGATCACTCCATAGCCTCACGTCCACATGGCCTTATCCTTGGGGAGTCATGGTCACCCGTCGTGATGCATGTGGGAGGTATTTTTTTTTGATGCTGGAATATCCATCACCCAAGCTAGGG
>NW_007145723.1:0-377 GCF_000164805.1 Carlito syrichta
GCTGGCCCCCGGCACATCCATCACATGCCTTCGGCCACGTGTCCCAGAATGCCTGCCACCACCTCCACACTCGTGCCCCATGGCAAAGATGTGTGTGAACTCAAGGAATAGACAGCCATGAGTTAGGATGGCAGTCAGGCACAGAACAATGAAAGCTGTACAGCAACGCCGTGGCCAGCCCAGGTTCCAGTCACTTGGTTTGCCACCTTTGGTCTGGGAGAGGGTTTCTTACTCTCTGATCACTCCATTGTCTCACGTCCACACGGCCTTATCCTTGGGGAGTCATGGTCACCCGTCGTGATGCATGTGGGAGGTATTTTTTTTGATGCTGGAATATCCATCACCCAAGCTAGGGCACAGTGGCATGATCATGGCTC
>NW_007145724.1:0-3618 GCF_000164805.1 Carlito syrichta
CACTCTAGGCTCAAGCTGTGGCTTTCTTTGCATATGATCTCAGTCTGTTCACGATGATCCCAAATCCATAATCAAATGGATGCTCTTCTTTTTTTTTCTTCTTTCCTTTTTTTCTTTGAGTTGGAGTCTCACTCCGTTGCCCAGGCTGGAGGGCAGTGGCTCATTCCCAGCCACAACAGCCTCGGCCTGCCTTGCTCCGGTGAGCCATTCCATGACCTTCTGAAGAGCTGGAGTGACAGGGAAGTGCCACCATGCCCAGCTCATTTGGGATGGAGGGTAGAGATGAGCTCTCACTGAGGTGCCCAGGCGGGTTTCAGCCCTTGGGCTTGGTCCAGCCACTGACCTCAGTCTCTAAAAGTGCTGGGATGATGAGGCTAAGCCACCAAGCCTGGATTCGATCCTTCATCAAAAATGAACCAGAAGGCCTGGCACGGCATTCTACAGCTGGAATTCCAGTGCTCTGGGAGCCTGAGGCGGGAGGATGGGTGAAGTCAGGAGCTGAAGGACAACATGGGCCATGCAGGAGACCCCACCTCTGCACCCATCCAAAAAGGGGGCATGGATAGAGGTGTCCATCATCCCAGCAACTCTGGAGGCATAGGTGGGAGCATTGCCAGAATCCGTGGTTTTTAGGCTGTGGGTCAACGACGGTCGAGTCCCCAGGCCCCAGCCTGGGCCACAGAGCCAGACCTTGTCTCCAAAACATCAGAATCATACACAGATTCTCAACTATGCATGGTGTGTTCACAGAACGACTGGCTTTAGAACCAGGAAAAATGGGACTGGGGGGAAGAATTGTTCCCAGGTGAAGGATGTGTCCCGGGTCTTTCTTGGAAGAAAGTTCTTTTTGCTGAGTCGGAGGGCCAGCCTGCCTCAGGCATATTTCTCACCTCAGAGAGGAGAGTCGGCAGGGAACCAGCCAGGGAGTCTCAGGAACTCCCGCACTAAAGTGGCAGTAGCCCTTGGGGTGGGGGGTTTGGGTTGGAAGTTGCCAAGCTTGTTGGACCCTCACATGTGGGGGGCATGTGGGAAGAACTAAGAACAGAATGTTTGCAGAAGAATGGATTTCTTTCTTTCTTTCTTTCTTCCTTCCTTCCTTTCTTTTTACTTTTCTTTCCTCACTAGGTTGCACAGGCAGTTCTCAAACAGCCAAACTCAGGCCATCCTCTCAGTCCAGGCTGCCCAAACTGCTGGGATCACAGGCTAGACATTTGGTCGATATCCTGGTCTCCCAGTCTGGTCTTGAATCTGGGCTGGAGGGGATCCTCCCGCCAAGAACTGCCTTGACCCAAGATTTTCTGGGTTTTGCCTGGGGTCAAGGTGGGGACTTGCTATGGTGTCCATTATGGTCTCGAGCTCTTGGGTTCTGGCCATCTTCCCATCTCGGCCTCCCCAAGTGCCAAGGAGACAGGCATGAATTGCCCAGCTGTTCCCATCCCCTGAAGGTTTGAGAGTGATGTCCTCATCTTCCCAGAGGCTTCCCTGGGAGGAGCAAGCAGTTCCACCATGGGAAATGAGGTGGGTGGAGGGGTGGGTGCCCCAGGGAAGACATGCTCCTGCACCAGGTGCTCCCCCAGGGAGGACTCGGCTGGTGACTCCAGCTGACCTATCCAGGGTCCTGGGTCATTGGACAGAATGAGCCTCACCATGGGGCCCCGAGAGTGGTGTGGATGCTGGTCGTGTGGACTCACACCTGTAATCCATGCCTTCTGGGAGGCCGAGGTGAGAGGATGGCCTGAACCCCTGGGTTTTAGACCAGCCTAGGGTTCTTGGCGAGACCTTGTCTTTAAAAGAAGCCAAAAAAATGAGCCAAGCGTGGTGACGCACGCTTGTTGTTTCGACCACTAGTGGGCTGAGGTGGGAACATTGTCTAAGCCAGGCAGATGGAATCCGTGGTGGCTGTGTGCATGCCCCTGTTCTCCAGCCTGGGTGACAGAGCGGGATTCCAAAAAGAAATAATAATAATCACCATCACCACCACCACCCCTGCCATCCAGCATGAGGATTCACACTCAGGGATGGGGGAAGAAAAGTGACTTTCCGTCCTGTCGTTCATGGGAGCTTTCAAAGGTGTCCACCGGGCTCATCCATCCTGCACTTTCAGTCATGCAGCCAGAAGGCTTGTGTACACCCTCCACACTCGTGCCCCATGGCAAAGACACCTGTGAACTTGTAGTACAGACGTATGGTCATGGTGGGGCAGAGTGATCAAGGCAGGCCAGCAACACTGTGGCTAGCCAATGTTCTGGTCACCCTGTCTGGCAACTTCGGATGGGCAGAGGGCCCCTTCCCCTCCCGATAACTCCATCATCCCTTGCCACGTGGACCTTTCCCTGGGTAGCCATGGACGCCCATCATGATGCATGTTGGAGGCATCTATTTTGTCGTGAGTCTCCATCCGCCGGGCTGGGGAGTGGCAGCTGAACGTGGCTTCCAGGGTCTCAACCTGCGGGGCTCAGGGGGACCTCTCACCCCAGCCACTGAGCAGCCTGGACTCTGGGAGACCCACGCCTGACTCGATTTTGGGGCCCTCTCGCTCAGACGAGGTCTGGCCACATCACCTGGACTGGTCTCTGACCCCAGGGCTCAGGCAGCCTCCCGCCTTGGCCTCCCAGGGCCCGGGGCTGATGTCTGTGAGCCATGGAGCATGGCATGGACTCATACATTCTGTCAGCAAGGGTGATGCAAAGGCACGTCCCAGGATGCAGGCCACCACATTCCCTGTAGCTGGAAATGTGGGCACCAACAAACGTGGTTCAAGGGTTTGCATTCTAGGGAGTGATGAGGTCTCACAATGTGTCCCAGGCTGGTCTCAAATTCCCAGGGTCCAGTGTTCCCCTGCCTGGGCTTCCAAACCCACAGTCTGATATCTGCTGATGCACTATCTTTCAGGAACTCTATGTCCAAGGCTGAGGCCTCCTTCCCCAAGGATTTCTGTCTGTACACAATGATCCCAACTACATAAACAAATGGATGCTCTTCTTTCTTTCTTTTTTTGTGTCAGTGTCTCACTCTGTCGCCTGTACAGGTGGGCATTGGCTCACTTCCGGCCGCCGCAGCCTCAGTCCACCAGGCTCTGGTGAGCAATAACCCCTGACCTTCTGAGGAGATGGAACAACAGGCACATACCACCACGTCCGGCTCATTTGGGTTGGAGGGTAGAGATGAAGTCTCGCTGAGTTGCCCGGGCAAGTCTTTGAGCCACGGGCTTGAGCTGACTGCTGGCGTCGGCCTCACCATATGCTGGGATAATGAGATGAGCCCCAGAGCCCGACCTCAAACCTTCATGGAAAAGAACCACAAGTTTGGGCATGGTTGCCCACAGCTGGAATCCCAGCACACTGGGAGGCCGAGGCTGGTGGATGGCTGGAGCCCAGGAGCTCAAGGCCAGCCCAGGTCATGCGGGGAGACCCCATCTCTGCACCCATCCAAACAGGGAGTCTGGGATTGAGGTGCCCATCTTGCCAGCCACTCCAGAGTCTGAAGCTGGAGGATCGCTGCAGTTTGTGATTTCAAGGCTGGTGGCAAAAGATGGTCCTGTCCCCAGGACCCAACCTGGGACACAGAGCCAGACTCTCTCTTGAAAAACATCAGAATCATACACAGATTATCAACTGC
>NW_007145725.1:0-720 GCF_000164805.1 Carlito syrichta
CTGTACACAATGATCCCAACTACATAAACAAATGGATGCTCGTCTTTCTTCTTTTTTTTGTGTCAGTGTCTCACTCTGTCGCCTGTACAGGTGGGCATTGGCTCACTTCCGGCCGCCGCAGCCTCAGTCCACAGGCTCTGGTGAGCAATAACCCCTGACCTTCTGAGGAGATGGAACAACAGGCACATACCACCACGTCCGGCTCATTTGGGTTGGAGGGTAGAGATGAAGTCTCGCTGAGTTGCCCGGGCAAGTCTTTGAGCCACAGGCTTGAGCTGACTGCTGGCGTCGGCCTCACCATATGCTGGGATAATGAGATGAGCCCCAGAGCCCGACCTCAACCTTCATGGAAAAGAACCACAAGTTTGGGCATGGTTGCCCACAGCTGGAATCCCAGCACACTGGGAGGCCGAGGCTGGTGGATGGCTGGAGCTCAGGAACTCAAGGCCAGTCCAGGTCATGCGGGGAGACCCCATCTCTGCACCCATCCAAACAGGGAGTCTGGGATTGAGGTGCCCATCTTGCCAGCCACTCCAGAGTCTGAAGCTGGAGGAACGCTGCAGTTTGTGATTTCAAGGCTGGTGGCAAAAGATGGTCCTGTCCCCAGGACCCAGCCTGGGACACAGAGCCAGACTCTCTCTTGAAAAACATCAGAATCATACACAGATTCTCAACTGCGTGTGGTGTGTTCAAACGGTAATTAACTTTTGAACCAGTAAG
>NW_007145726.1:0-3435 GCF_000164805.1 Carlito syrichta
AGGCGGGAGGATGGGTGAAGTCAGGAGCTGAAGGACAACATGGGCCATGCAGGAGACCCCGCCTCTGCACCCATCCAAAAAGGGGGCATGGATAGAGGAGTCCATCATCCCAGCAACTCTGGAGGCATAGGTGGGAGCATTGTCAGAATCCGTGGTTTTTAGGCTGTGGGTCAACGACGGTCGAGTCCCCAGGCCCCAGCCTGGGCCACAGAGCCAGACCTTGTCTCCAAAACATCAGAATCATACACAGATTCTCAACTATGCATGGTGTGTTCACAGAACGACTGGCTTTAGAACCAGGAAAAATGGGACTGGGGGGAAGAATTGTTCCCAGGTGAGGGATGTGTCCCGGGTCTTTCTTGGAAGAAAGTTCTTTTTGCTGAGTCGGAGGGCCAGCCTGCCTCGGGCATATTTCTCACCTCAGAGAGGAGAGTCGGCAGGGACCCAGCCAGGGAGTCTCGGGAACTCCCGCACTAAAGTGGCAGTAGCCCTTGGGGTGGGGGGTTTGGGTTGGAAGTTGCCAAGCTTGTTGGACCCTCACATGTGGGGGGCATGTGGGAAGAACTAAGAACAGAATGTTTGCAGAAGAATGGATTTCTTTCTTTCTTTCTTTCTTCCTTCCTTCCTTTCTTTTTACTTTTCTTTCCTCACTAGGTTGCACAGGCAGTTCTCAAACAGCCAAACTCAGGCCATCCTCTCAGTCCAGGCTGCCCAAACTGCTGGGATCACAGGCTAGACATTTGGTCGATATCCTGGTCTCCCAGTCTGGTCTTGAATCTGGGCTGGAGGGGATCCTCCCGCCAAGAACTGCCCTGACCCAAGAGTTTCTGGGTATTGCCTGGGGTCAAGGTGGGGACTTGCTATGGTGTCCATTATGGTCTCAAGCTGTTGGGTTCTGGCCATCTTCCCATCTCGGCCTCCCCAAGTGCCAAGGAGACAGGCATGAATTGCCCAGCTGTTCCCATCCCCTGAAGGTTTGAGAGTGATGTCCTCATCTTCCCAGAGGCTTCCCTGGGAGGAGCAAGCAGTTCCACCATGGGAAATGAGGTGGGTGGAGGGGTGGGTGCCCCAGGGAAGACATGCTCCTGCACCAGGTGCTCCCCCAGGGAGGACTCGGCTGGTGACTCCAGCTGACCTATCCAGGGTCCTGGGTCATTGGACAGAATGAGCCTCACCATGGGGCCCCGAGAGTGGTGTGGATGCTGGTCGTGTGGACTCACACCTGTAATCCATGCCTTCTGGGAGGCCGAGGTGAGAGGATGGCCTGAACCCCTGGGTTTTAGACCAGCCTAGGGTTCTTGGCGAGACCTTGTCTTTAAAAGAAGCCAAAAAAATGAGCCAAGCGTGGTGACGCACGCTTGTTGTTTCGACCACTAGTGGGCTGAGGTGGGAACATTGTCTAAGCCAGGCAGATGGAATCCGTGGTGGCTGTGTGCATGCCCCTGTTCTCCAGCCTGGGTGACAGAGCGGGATTCCAAAAAGAAATAATAATAATCACCATCACCACCACCACCCCTGCCATCCAGCGTGAGGATTCACACTCAGGGATGGGGGAAGAAAAGTGACTTTCCGTCCTGTCGTTCATGGGAGCTTTCAAAGGTGTCCACCGGGCTCATCCATCCTGCACTTTCAGTCATGCAGCCAGAAGGCTTGTGTACACCCTCCACACTCGTGCCCCATGGCAAAGACACCTGTGAACTTGTAGTACAGACGTATGGTCATGGTGGGGCAGAGTGATCAAGGCAGGCCAGCAACACTGTGGCTAGCCAATGTTCTGGTCACCCTGTCTGGCAACTTCGGATGGGCAGAGGGCCCCTTCCCCTCCCGATAACTCCATCATCCCTTGCCACGTGGACCTTTCCCTGGGTAGCCATGGACGCCCATCATGATGCATGTTGGAGGCATCTATTTTGTCGTGAGTCTCCATCCGCCGGGCTGGGGAGTGGCAGCTGAACGTGGCTTCCAGGGTCTCAACCTGCGGGGCTCAGGGGGACCTCTCACCCCAGCCACTGAGCAGCCTGGACTCTGGGAGACCCACGCCTGACTCGATTTTGGGGCCCTCTCGCTCAGACGAGGTCTGGCCACATCACCTGGACTGGTCTCTGACCCCAGGGCTCAGGCAGCCTCCCGCCTTGGCCTCCCAGGGCCCGGGGCTGATGTCTGTGAGCCATGGAGCATGGCATGGACTCATACATTCTGTCAGCAAGGGTGATGCAAAGGCACGTCCCAGGATGCAGGCCACCACATTCCCTGTAGCTGGAAATGTGGGCACCAACAAACGTGGTTCAAGGGTTTGCATTCTAGGGAGTGATGAGGTCTCACAATGTGTCCCAGGCTGGTCTCAAATTCCCAGGGTCCAGTGTTCCCCTGCCTGGGCTTCCAAACCCACAGTCTGATATCTGCTGATGCACTATCTTTCAGGAACTCTATGTCCAAGGCTGAGGCCTCCTTCCCCAAGGATTTCTGTCTGTACACAATGATCCCAACTACATAAACAAATGGATGCTCTTCTTTCTTTCTTTTTTTGTGTCAGTGTCTCACTCTGTCGCCTGTACAGGTGGGCATTGGCTCACTTCCGGCCGCCGCAGCCTCAGTCCACCAGGCTCTGGTGAGCAATAACCCCTGACCTTCTGAGGAGATGGAACAACAGGCACATACCACCACGTCCGGCTCATTTGGGTTGGAGGGTAGAGATGAAGTCTCGCTGAGTGGCCCGGGCAAGTCTTTGAGCCATGGGCTTGAGCTGGACTGCTGGCGTCGGCCTCACCATATGCTGGGATAATGAGATGAGCCCCAGAGCCCGACCTCAAACCTTCAGGAAAAAGAACCACAAGTTTCAGGCATGGTTGCCCACAGCTGGAATCCCGGCACACTGGGAGGCCGAGGCTGGTGGATGGCTGGAGCCCAGGAGCTCAAGGCCAGCCCAGGTCATGCGGGGAGACCCCATCTCTGCACCCATCCAAACAGGGAGTCTGGGATTGAGGTGCCCATCTTGCCGGCCACTCCAGAGTCTGAAGCTGGAGGATCGCTGCAGTTTGTGATTTCAAGGCTGGTGGTAAAAGATGGTCCTGTCCCCAGGACCCAGCCTGGGACACAGAGCCAGACTCTCTCTTGAAAAACATCAGAATCATACACAGATTATCAACTGCGTGTGGTGTGTTCAAACGGTAATTAACTTTTGAGCCAGGAAAAATGGGATTGTGGGAAGGAAATGTCCCCAGGTTAGGGATGTGTCCCTGGCCTTTTTTCACGGATGGTCCTCTTTGCCAATTTCTTTTTCTTTCTTTCTTTCTTTCTTTCTTTCTTTCTTTCTTTCTTTCTTTCTTTCTTTCTTTCTTTCTTTCTTTCTTTCTTTCTTTCTTTCTTTCTTTTTTTTCCTCACTAGTTTTCCCAGGCTGCTCTCAAACCATCCCACTCAGGAATCCTCTCGGCCTG
>NW_007145727.1:0-3544 GCF_000164805.1 Carlito syrichta
CACTGGAGCCCAGATGAAGGAGGTCATGGTGGCTGAGATTGGCCCCTGAGCTCCAGCCTGGGTGACACAGTGGGTCTCCAACACAATAATAATACCAAGCTCCACCACCAACACAAACACAGGCCATGCTCAGGGGCTCATCCTGGCATCCCGGCCCTTCTGAGGCCCAGGTGAGTGGATGGTTGGAGTCTGAGGGATCAACACTAGTGCTAGACACGGGATGAGACCTCATCTCAGTCATCAAAATTAAATCCAAATATTAGCTGGGCTTGGTGGTTCAGCCATGCATTTCCAGCCACTTGGGAGGCTGATGCGCGAGGATCACCAGAACCCATCAGGTGGAGTCTGTGGAGGCCATGAGCATGCCCTGTGCTCTGGCCTGGGAAAAATAGTGGGATTCCGACAACAAATAATAATCACCACCACTGGGTAAGAGACCACCGCATCCTGTGTAACTGGGACCATGGGCACCACCATGAGTGACTCGAGTGTTTGCATTCTAGGGAGAGTTAAGTATTGCTATGTGACCCAGGCTAGTCTTGAACTCCCAGGCTCCATTGATTTCATGCCTCAGACAGTCTGATCATCTGCTGATCCATTGTCTTTCAGGAACTCTAGGCTTCATTCCCCAATGATCTCTCTGTTCACGATGAACCCATCTCCATACACAAATGGACGCTCTTATTTTATTTTATTTTATTTTATTTTATTTTGAGTCATAGTCTCACTCTTTCACCCAGGCTGGAGGATGGTGGCTTGATCCTGGCAAGCCCAACATCGGCCCGCAAGGCTCTGGCTAACCATACCACACAGGCCTTCGAGAAGCCAGAATGATAGGCGTGCACCAAAACCCCCAGATCATTTGTAATGGAGGGTAGAGACGAGTTCTTGTTGAGTTATCTGGGTGCGTCTCGGATCTGTGGACTCTGGCCAGAAGTTGGCCTCTGTTTTCCAAAGCACTGGGATGACGAGGTTGAGACCGACCTCGATCATTCATCGAAAACAAACAAGAAGGCTAGGCATGGTAGCCCACGCCTGGAATCCCAGTGCTCTGGGAGGCTGAAACAGGAGGATTGCTGTAGCCCAGAAGCTCAAGGCCAGCCTGGGCCAGGTAGGTATAACCCTTTTTGACACCCATCCAAACAGGGGGCCTGGGGTCATTGTGCCTCTCATCCCAGACACTCCAGAGGCCGAGGTGAAAGGATCACTGTAGCCCGTGATTTCAAGACTGGTGGTGAATGATGGCCCTACCTGGGCCACTGAGCCAGACCCTGTCTCCAAAATCATCAGACTCGTCCACTGATTCTAAACTGCATGTGGTGTGTTCAAAGGGCGACTGGCTTTAGAGACAGAAATAATGGGACTTTGGGAAATAAATATCGCTGGGTGTGGGATGTGTCCCTGGTATTTCTTGGCAGAAGGTCCTCATTGACGAATAGGAGGACCGGCCTACCTAGGGCACATTTCTCACCTTGGAGAGGAGAGCTTGCAGGAACCCGGCCAGAGAGCCTCTGGAACTCCTGCACCAAAGTGGGGGCAGACATTGGGCTGGGTTTGGCTGGAAGGTGCTGAGTTGTGGGACCCTCGTATGTGGGGGAGACAGTGGAGGGAATGACTGAGGGCAGACGGTTTGAAGGTGAATGGATTTCTTTGTTGACTCAGAATTTCATTCTTTCTGTCTTTCTTTCTTCTTTCTTTCTTTTCTCTTTTTCCTTTCTTTATTTTCCTCTCTCTCTCTTTGTTTCCTCACTAGGTAGCCCTGACTGCTCTCAAATCACCCAACTCTAGCCTTCCTTTAGGCTTCAGCTTCCCAAACTGCTGCAATCACAGGCTTTCCATTTGGGTGACATCCTGGTCTCACTGTCTGGTCTTGAACTCTGGACCTGAGGCAATCCTCCTGCCGAGGCCAGCCCTCATGCAAGGCATTCTGGGTTTTGCTTGGGATCGAGGTGGGGGCTTGCTATGAGGTAGAGGCTGGTCTCAGCTACCAGGCCCCTGCCATCTTCCTGTTTCAGCCTCCCCAAGTGCCAAGGAGACAGGCATGAGTCACCCAGGTGGCCCCGCCACACCTGACAGTTTGAGAATCACACCCTCCCTTTCCTCAAGGCGGCACCTGGGAGGAGCAAGCTGGTCAACCCTGGGGAATGAGGTGGGTGGAGGTGTGGTTGTCCCATCGGAGACACAACCCTGTGCCAGGCCCCCACTCAGGTGGGCTGGGCGGGCAACTCAGACTGCTGTCTCCAGGTCCCGGGTCATCTGAAGGGAGCGAGACTTGCAGTGGGGCCCTGAGCAGGGTGTGAATGCCAGGTGCAGGTGATCAGGCCTATCACGCCGGCCCTTTTGGAGGACAAGGTGAGAGGATGGAGCGCCCTCGGGTTTGAGACCAACCCCAGCACCTTAGCGAGACTTCATCTCTACAAGGAACCAACAAAATGAGCTGAGCATGGTGGTGCATGCCTATCGTTCTGGCCACTCAGATGGGCACAGCGAAAGGATCAACCAGAGCCCAGTGAATGGAGGCTACGGTGGCTGAGATCAGGCCCCTGGACTCCAGCCTGGGTGACAGAACAGGACCTCTGAATCAGAATAATAATATGAACCACCACCATTTCAGCCACAGGCCAGCCTCCAGCACTCAGCCTGGCATCCCAGCCCTTCGGAGGCTGAGGCAAGTGGATAGCCTGAGCCTGCAGTTTGGAGATCAGGCCGGGACACAGGGTGAGACCCCATCTTGGTCATCAAAATTAAATCCAAATATTAACCAGGGGTGGTGGTGAAGGCCTGTGTTTCCACACACTCTGGGGAGTGAGGTGGGAGGATCACATGAGCATGGTAGGTGGAGTCCATGGTGGCCGTTAGCGTGCCCCTGCATTCTGGCCTGAGTGACAGAGAGGGATTCCAACTTCAAAAGAATAATAATCACCACCACCAAAACCACCACCACCCCTGTCACATAGCGCCAGGAGTCACCTTCAGGGATGGGAAAGCAAAAGGCACTTTCCCACCTGTCATTCATGGGATGTTTCAAAGGTGGCCTCTGTGCACATCTGTGCCATGCCTTCAGGCACACATCACAGAAGGCCTGCCTCTACCCTCCACACTCATGCCCCATGGCAAAGTCATGTGTGAGCTTATGGAAGATATGGTCCAAAGTTAGGGTGACTGTCAGGCAGAGTGATCAAGGTAGTCCAGCAAATATGCAGCCAGTCCAGGTTTCAGTACACCAGCCTGCCACCTTCAGGCTAGTGGAGGGTCCCTTCTTCTCCCGATCCCTCCATTGTCCCCCACCCATGCAGATATTTCCCTGGGGACCCTTTTTTCTCACTGGAGTCACCGTCTGCGGGGCTGGTGTGCGGCACCACGATGGTGGCTCCCCGGGCCTCAACCTGTGTGGTTCAAGCATTCCTCCTGCCTCGGCCCCCGAACAGGCGGGACTCCATGGCCATCATGCCTGACTCGATTTTGGGGACCTCTCACCAAGACGAGGTCTGGCCACTTCTCTTGGGCTGGTCTCCGACCCCTGGACTCAGGCAGCCACCCGCCT
>NW_007145728.1:0-1150 GCF_000164805.1 Carlito syrichta
AGGTGAGTGGATGGTTGGAGTCTGAGGGATCAACACTAGTGCTAGACACGGGATGAGACCTCATCTCAGTCATCAAAATTAAATCCAAATATTAGCTGGGCTTGGTGGATCAGCCATGCATTTCCAGCCACTTGGGAGGCTGATGCGCGAGGATCACCAGAACCCATCAGGTGGAGTCTGTGGAGGCCATGAGCATGCCCTGTGCTCTGGCCTGGGAAAAATAGTGGGATTCTGACAACAAATAATAATCACCACCACTGGGTAAGAGACCACTGCATCCTGTGTAGCTGGGACCATGGGCACCACCATGAGTGACTTGAGTGTTTGCATTCTAGGGAGCGTTAAGTATTGCTATGTGACCCAGGCTAGTCTTGAACTCCCAGGCTCCATTGATTTCATGCCTCAGACAGTCTGATCATCTGCTGATCCATTGTCTTTCAGGAACTCTAGGCTTCATTCCCCAATGATCTCTCTGTTCACGATGAACCCATCTCCATACACAAATGGACGCTCTTATTTTATTTTATTTTATTTTATTTTATTTTGAGTCATAGTCTCACTCTTTCACCCAGGCTGGAGGATGGTGGCTTGATCCTGGCAAGCCCAACATCGGCCCGCAAGGCTCTGGCTAACCATACCACACAGGCCTTCTGAGAAGCCAGAACGATAGGCATGCACCAAAACCCCCAGATCATTTGTAATGGAGGGTAGAGACGAGTTCTTGTTGAGTTATCTGGGTGCATCTCGGATCTGTGGACTCTGGCCAGAAGTTGGCCTCTGTTTTCCAAAGCACTGGGATGACGAGGTTGAGACCGACCTCGATCATTCATCGAAAACAAACAAGAAGGCTAGGCATGGTAGCCCACGCCTGGAATCCCAGTGCTCTGGGAGGCTGAAACAGGAGGATTGCTGTAGCCCAGAAGCTCAAGGCCAGCCTGGGCCAGGTAGGTATAACCCTTTTTGACACCCATCCAAACAGGGGGCCTGGGGTCATTGTGCCTCTCATCCCAGACACTCCAGAGGCCGAGGTGAAAGGATCACTGTAGCCCGTGATTTCAAGACTGGTGGTGAATGATGGCCCTACCTGGGCCACTGAGCCAGACCCTGTCTCCAAAATCATCAGACTCGCCCACTGATTCTAAACTGCATG
>NW_007145729.1:0-725 GCF_000164805.1 Carlito syrichta
ACTCTAGGCTTCATTCCCCAATGATCTCTCTGTTCACGATGAACCCATCTCCATACACAAATGGACGCTCTTATTTTATTTTATTTTATTTTATTATTTTATTTTATTTTGAGTCATAGTCTCACTCTTTCACCCAGGCTGGAGGATGGTGGCTTGATCCTGGCAAGCCCAACATCGGCCCGCAAGGCTCTGGGTAACCATACCACACAGGCCTTCTGAGAAGCCAGAACGATAGGCATGCACCAAAACCCCCAGATCATTTGTAATGGAGGGTAGAGACGAGTTCTTGTTGAGTTATCTGGGTGCATCTCGGATCTGTGGACTCTGGCCAGAAGTTGGCCTCTGTTTTCCAAAGCACTGGGATGACGAGGTTGAGACCGACCTCGATCATTCATCGAAAACAAACAAGAAGGCTAGGCATGGTAGCCCACGCCTGGAATCCCAGTGCTCTGGGAGGCTGAAACAGGAGGATTGCTGTAGCCCAGAAGCTCAAGGCCAGCCTGGGCCAGGTAGGTATAACCCTTTTTGACACCCATCCAAACAGGGGGCCTGGGGTCATTGTGTCTCTCATCCCAGACACTCCAGAGGCCGAGGTGAAAGGATCACTGTAGCCCGTGATTTCAAGACTGGTGGTGAATGATGGCCCTACCTGGGCCACTGAGCCAGACCCTGTCTCCAAATCATCAGACTCACCACTGATTCTAAACTGCATGTGGTGTGTTCAA
>NW_007145730.1:0-759 GCF_000164805.1 Carlito syrichta
ATTCTGGGTTTTGCTTGGGATCGAGGTGGGGGCTTGCTATGAGGTAGTGGCTGGTCTCAGCTACCAGGCCCCTGCCATTTTCCCGTCTCAGCCTCCCCAAGTGCCAAGGAGACAGGCGTGAGTCACCCAGGTGGCCCCGCCACACCTGACAGTTTGAGAATCACACCCTCCTTTTCCTCAAGGCGGCATCTGGGAGGAGCGAGCTGGTCAACCCTGGGGAATGAGGTGGGCGGAGGTGTGGTTGACCCATCGGAGACACAACCCTGTGCCAGGCCCCCACTCAGGTGGGCTGGGCGGGCAACTCAGACTGCTGTCTCCAGGTCCTGGGTCATCTGAAGGGAGTGAGACTTGCAGTGGGGCCCTGAGCAGGGTGTGAATGCCAGGTGCAGGTGATCAGGCCTATCACACCAGTCCTTTTGGAGGACAAGGTGAGAGGATGGAGCGCCCTTGGGTTTGAGACCAACCCCAGCACCTTAGTGAGACTTCATCTCTACAAGGAACCAACAAAATGAGCTGAGCATGGTGGTGCATGCCTATCATTCTGGCCACTCAGATGGGCACAGTGAAAGGATCACCAGAGCCCAGTGAATGGAGGCTACGGTGGCTGAGATCAGGCCCTTGGACTCCAGCCTGGGTGACAGAACAGGACTCTGAATCAGAATAATAATACGAACCTTCCACCATTTCACATGCCAGCCTCCAGCACTCAGCCTGGCATCCCAGCCCTTCGGAGCTGAGCAAGTGGATAGCCTGATCCTG
>NW_007145731.1:0-686 GCF_000164805.1 Carlito syrichta
CGATGGTTGTGTCCGTGGGGCCTGACAGTTTCCACAGGGCCAGACCCTGTCTCCTAAAAACATCAGAATCGAACACAGATTCTCAACTGCTCCTGGCATATACAAATCTTGACAGGCTTTAGACCAGAGAAAATGGGTCTGGGGGTAAATAAATGTCCCTGAATGAGGGCTATGTCTCCAGCATTTCTTTTGGGAAGGTCCTATTTGTCGAGTCGAGGACAGGGCTGCCTGGGGCACATTTCTCACCTCAAAGAGGAGAGCTGGCAGGAATCCAGCCATGGAGCCTCGGGAACTCCTGTGCCAAAGTGGGGAAGCCATTGGGGGAGTTGGTGCTGAAAGGCGCCGAGTTTGGGGGACCCTCACAGGTGGGGGACAGGGAAGAAGGACTAACGGCAGAAGGATTTCAGGATATTGGATCTCTTCCTTCATTCTTTCCTTTCTTCTTTCTTTCTTTTTTTCATTCTTTTTACTTTTCTCACTATTTTGCCCTGACTGCTCTCAAACCTCCCAAATTGGGCTGTCTTCTCTGCCTGGGCCTCACAAAATTGCTGCAATTACAGTCTTTTTCATTAGGTCATCATCCTGGTCTTCCTGCCTGGTCTTGAACTCTCGGCTGGGAAAAAACCCTCCCAGCGAGGCCTGCCCTCACCCAAGGTTTCCTGGGTTTTGCTTCATGTCGATGTGGG
>NW_007145732.1:0-622 GCF_000164805.1 Carlito syrichta
TCTGGGAAGATGAGGCTGAGCCCCTGAGCCCAGCCTCGATCCTTCATCAAAAATGAACCAGAAGGCCTGGTGCAGCACCCCACGTATGGAATCCCAGTGCTCTAGGAGGCTGAGGTGGGAGGATGACTGGAGCCCAGGAGCCCATGTCCAGCCCGCGCTACAGAGAGAGACTGTGTCTCCACACCCACCCATACTAGGTGTCTAGGGTCGAGGAGCCCATCATCCCAGGATTACCACCACCTCCACCACCACAGGCCGGGCTCAGGAGCTCAACCTGGCATCCTGGCCTTTCAGAGACCCAGGCAAGTGGACGTCCTGAACCTGCAGGTTCAGCAATAGCCAGGGACACGTGGTGAGACATCGTCTCAGCCATCAAAAATAAATCCAAAGATTAGCCGTATGTGGTGGCGTATGCCTGTGTTTCCAGCCACTCAGTGAGCCGAGGCAGGAAGGTCACCTGAGCTGGGCAGGTGGAGTCTGCGGTGGCCATGAGCATGCCCCTGCACTCCAGGCTGGGCGACAAAGCGGGATTCAGACTCCAAATAATAATAATCAGCACAACCACCACTAAAAAGCGGGAGATGCCATTGGTAGAGGGTTGGAGCTGGAAGCTACTGAGCTT
>NW_007145733.1:0-807 GCF_000164805.1 Carlito syrichta
CCTCATATGTATGGGGGGTGGGGAGGGAAGTACAGGAGAATGGATTTCTTTGTTGACTTAGATTTTCCTTCTTTATTCCTTTTCCCCTCTCTCTCTTTTGTGTCCTCACTAGGTAGCCCTGGGAGCTCTCAACTGCCCAACTTGGGCCTTCCTCTTGGCCCCGACCTCCCAAACTGCTGCAATCACAGGCTTTCAATTTGGTCAACATCCTGTTCTTCCTGCCTGGTATTGAACTCTGGTCCTGAGGTGATCTTCCCGCCAAGACATGCCCTCACCCAAGGTTTTCTGGGTTTGGCTTGGGGTTGAGGCGGGTGCTTGCTATGGTGTTGAGCCTGGTCTCAGCACCTGGGCTCTGGTCATCTTCTCGTCTTGTCCACCCCCAGTGCTAAAGAGACAGGTATTAGTTGCCTGGTTGCCCCCCATGAAGGTTTGAGAGCCACACCCTCCCTTTCCCAGAGGTGACCCCTGGATTAGTTAGCAGGTCCAGTCTGGGGATCAAGGCAGATGGAGGGGTGGGCACCCTGTGGAGACACATCCCTGCACCAGGTCCTCCCCTAGGGTGGGATCAGTGGTGGAATCTGGCTGCCCACTCCAGGGTCCCACGTCATTTGAAGGGAGTGGGTCTCATGGTGTGTCCCTGAGAGGGGTGTGAAGGCCAGGCATGGGGGATCACACATGTCATCCCAGCGCTTGGTAAGCCAAGGCGAGAGGATGGCCTTATTGCCCGGATTTGAGACGAACCTGAGCACCTTGGAGAGACCTCATCTCTACAGAAGCCAAAACAATGAGCCGATCACGGTGGTGCAC
>NW_007145734.1:0-689 GCF_000164805.1 Carlito syrichta
GATATGGCAGCCCACCTTTGGAATCCCAGTGCTCTAGGAGGCTGAGGTGAGAGGATGGCTGGAGCCCAGGAACCCAAGGTCAGCAAGGGTCAAACAGGGAAACACCATTTCCGCACCCATCCAACAGGTGGTCTGGGGTTGAGGTTCCCATTGTCTTGACAACTCTGGAGGCTGAAGCAGGAGGATCGCTGATGTCCGTGATTTCAAGGTAGGGTTGAATGACAGTCGAGTCCCCAGGCCCCAGCTGGGCCACAGAGCCAGACCCTTTCGCCAAAAACATCAGAATCAACACAGATTCTCAACTGTGTGTGGTGTGTTCACAGGGCGTCTGGCTTTAGAGTCAGGAAAAATGGGATTGGGGGTAGAAATGTCCCCGGTTGAGGGATGTTTCCCTGCACTTTCTTGGTGGAAGGTACCCATGCAGGGTTGGCCTGCATGGGGCACATTTCACATCTTGGAGAGGAGAGCCAGCAAGAACCCGGCCAGAGAACCTTGGGACTTCCACTCCAAAGCAGGGGCAACAATTGGGTGGTTGGCGTTGAAAGGTGCCAATCTTGTGGGACTTTCATATCTGGGAAGGGCAGGGTGGAAGGACTGATGGCAGAAGGCTTGAAGGAGAATGGATTTCTTTCTTCTTTCTTTTTCTTTATTTCTTTCTTTCTTTTTTTCTTTCTTTCTTTCTTTCTTTG
>NW_007145735.1:0-672 GCF_000164805.1 Carlito syrichta
CCAGTGCTCTAGGAGGCTGAGGTGAGAGGATGGCTGGAGCCCAGGAACCCAAGGTCAGCGAGGGTCAAACAGGGAAACACCATTTCCGCACCCATCCAACAGGTGGTCTGGGTTTGAGGTTCCCATCGTCTTGACAACTCTGGAGGCTGAAGCAGGAGGATCGCTGATGTCCATGATTTCAAGGTAGGGTTGAATGACAGTCGAGTCTCCAGGCCCCAGCTGGGCCACAGAGCCAGACCCTTTCGCCAAAAACATCAGAATCAACACAGATTCTCAACTGTGTGTGGTGTGTTCACAGGGCGTCTGGCTTTAGAGCCAGGAAAAATGGGATTGGGGGTAGAAATGTCCCCGGTTGAGGGATGTTTCCCTGCCCTTTCTTGGTGGAAGGTACCCATGCAGGGTTGGCCTGCATGGGGCATATTTCACATCTCGGAGAGGAGAGCCAGCAAGAACCCGGCCAGAGAACCTTGGGACTTCCACTCCAAAACAGGGGCAACAATTGGGTGGTTGGCGTTGAAAGGTGCCAATCTTGTGGGACTTTCATATCTGGGAAGGGCAGGGTGGAAGGACTGATGGCAGAAGGTTTGAAAGAGAATGGATTTCTTTCTTCTTTCTTTTTCTTTCTTTCTTTCTTTCTTTCTTCTTTCTTTCTTTTTCTTTCTTTCTTCTTTC
>NW_007145736.1:0-5672 GCF_000164805.1 Carlito syrichta
GAGAGGGTCTCAGCCCACAGGTTCAGGCTGGCTGCTAGACTTAACTTCCCAAAGCACTGGGATGATGAGGCCAAGCCTCTGAGCCCAGCCTCAAACCTTCATCAAAAATGAATCAGAAGGACTGGAGTGGTGACCTATGTGTGAAATCCCAGTACCCTGGGAGGCCAAGGTGGGAGGATGGCTGAAGCCCAGGAGCTCAAGGTCAGCAATAGCAATGCAGGGAGACCCCCATCTCTTCAGCCATCCAAATTAGGAATCTGGGGTCGAGGTATTCATTGCCCTGGCCACTCTGGAGGCTGAAGTGGGAGAATCACCAGAGCTTGCGATTTCGAAGCTGGCAGAGAACGATGGTCATATACCTGGGCTCCAACCTGGGCCACAGAGCCAGACCTGTCTCCAAAAACATCAGAATCGTACACAGATTCTCAACTGCTCATGGTGTGTTTTCAGGGCGTCTGGCTTTAGATCCAGGAAAAATGGCATTTGGGGGAAGAAATGTCCCTGGGTGATTAATGTGTCCCTGGCCTTTCAGGGTGGAAGGTCCTCATTGCCGAGTCATATGTTTGGCCTGCCTTGGGCACATTTCTCACTTCAGAGAGGAGAGCCAGCATGAACTGGGCCTGGGAGCTTCGAGAACTACTGCAACAAGGTGGGGGAAGTCATTGGCTGGAGTTGTTGGGGATGAAAGGTGCCAAGCTTGGGGAATCTTCAAATGTGGGGGAGTGGGCAGGGAAGGATTGAGGGCAGAAGGCTTGCTTGAGAATGGATTTCTTTCTTTTCTTTCGTCACTAGGTTGTCCAGGCTGCTCTCAAACAACACAACTCAGGCCACCCTCTTGGCCAAGAACTCACAAACTGCTGTGATCACAGGCTTTCCTTTTATCGATATCCTGATCTTCCTGTTTGGTCTTGAACTCTGGTCCGGAGGCAATCCTCCTGTCAAGGCCTGCCCTCACTCAACGTCTTCTGGGTTTTGCTTGGGCTTGAGGTGTGGGCTTGCTATGGTGTCCAGCCTTGTCTCATGCTCCTGGCTCCATCTATCTTCCCGTCCTGTCCTCCCAGAGTGCTGAGTAGACAGGCGTGAGTTGCCCAGCTGGCCCTGTTCCCCTAAAGTTTTGAGAGTCATGGCCTCCTTTTCCCTGAGGGGACTCCTTGGAGGAGCAAGTGGATCCACACTGGGGAATGAAGCAGGAGGCATTTGGGCACCCTAGCTGGGACATGCCCCTGCACCATATGCTCCCCCTGTGGAGGCCTTGGTGGGCATATACAGCCCCTCTCTCCAGTGTCTCGGGTTGTCCGAATGGAACAGGCTTTGCAAGGGGTCCTGAGAGGGGTGTGGAGGCCGAGCATGGGTGCTCACACCTGTCATCCTGGTGATCTGAGAGGCCGAGGCGAGAGAATGGCCTCAGCATCCGGGTTCAAGCCTGGGCACCTTGGTGACATCTTGTCTCTACAAGAAGTCAAAAAAATGAGCTGATCGAGGTGGCACATGCCTGTGGTTCCAGCCACTCGGAAGGCCATGGCGGTAGGATCACCAAATCCCAGCTGGTGGAGGCCATGGTCACTGAGAGTGGGCCCCTGCTCTCTGGCCTGGACGAGAGAGTGGGACTCTGACCCACCACCACCATAACAACCACAATCCGGGCTCAGACCTGCATCCTGGCTCTTCTGAGGCCCAGATGAGTGGAGAACCTGAGCCTGTGGGTTCGAAACCAGCCCAGGACATGGGATGAGACCTCGTCCCATCCATCAGAAATAAATCCAAAGATTAGCCAGGCATGGTGCTGGAGGCCTGTGGTTTCAGCCACTTGGGGGACTGAGGCAAGGGGATGGCCTGACCCTGCCAGGTGGAGTTTGCAGTGGCTTTGAGCATTCCCCGGCTCTCAGGCCTGGGCAACAGTGGGATTCCAAGTCAAATAAAAGTAATTACTACCACTGACACCCCTGCCACCCAGCACAAGGAGTCACACTCAGTGATGGGAGAGGAAAAGGCATTTTCTGGCCTGCCATTCATGAGAGGTTTCAAAAGTGGACACTGGGAATGTCTGTCCCACGCCTTCAACCACATGCCACAGAAGGCCTGCCTCCACACTCCACACTCGTGCCCCACAGCAAAGACACATGTGAGCTCACAGAACAGATGACCCCAAGCCAGGGTGGCCATCAGGCACAGATCGATCAAGGCAGTGTGGCAACGCAGAGGTAAGCGAATGTTCCGGTCACCTGGTTTGCCTGCTTTGGACAGGGGAATGGTCTTCCTCTCTTGAACACTCCATCATCACCCAGTCATCCAGACCCTTCCCTGGGGTGCCGTGGACGCCCGTTGTGAGGCACAAGGGAGGCGTCTTTTTGTCACCGGAGTCACCATCAGCTGGGCTGGGGTGTGGCATTACGATTGTGCTTCCTGGGGCCTCGACCTGTGGGGTTCAAGCAGTCCACCTGCCTCAGCATTCTAGCAACAGGGACTCCAGGGATCACCATGCCTGCTTGATTTTGGGGACCTATCACCAAGAGGAGGTCTGGTCACGATGCCTGGGCTGGTCTCCAACCCTTGGGCTCAGGCAGCCTCCCACCTCAGACACCCAGGGAGTGTGGCTGATGGTTGTGAGCCACAGTGCCCACCCTGGACTCACACATTCTATAGGTGGGGGCGATGCAAAGGAACCCCAGGATAGAGGTCACCGCATCCAATGTAGCTGGGATAGCCAGCACCACCACGCGCGACTACAGTGTTTGCATTTCGAGGAGGAATGAAGTCTCATCAATACGTGGCCCAGCCTTGTCTCAAACTCCCAGGCTCCTGCCATTTGCAGCCCGACTCCCAAAAGCACAGCCCGATTGTCTGCTAATTCACTGTCTATCTAGGCCCCAGGCTGAGGCTGCCTTCCCAAATGATCCTGTGTGTTCACAATGGTCCCAACTACATTCACAAATGGATGCTTCTTTTTTTTTCCTTTTTTTCTTTGAGTCGGAGTCTCACTCTGTCACTCGGGCTTTAGGGCAGTGGCTCACTCCCGGCCACCACAGCCTCGGCCCTCTGGGCTCCAGTGAGCCTTTTCCTGGCCTTCTGAGAAGGCAGAATAACAGGTGCGTGCCGCCATGCCTGACTCATTTGGGATGAAGGGTAGAGATGAGGTCTCCCCATGTTTCCTGGGTGGGTCTCGGCCTGCGGGGTAAGGACATCTGCTGGCCTCCATCTCCAAAGTGCTGGGATGATGAAGCTGAGCCCCCAAGACAGGCTTCAATCCTTCCTCGAAAACGAACCAGAATGCCTGGTGTGTTGGCCCACACCTGGAATCCCAGCTCTCTGAGAGGCCAAGGAAGGAGGATGTCTGGAGCCCAGGAGTACAAAGCAAGGGCAGGTCACGCAAGGAGACCCCTTCTCCACACCCATCCAACTAGTGGTCTGGGGTCAAGGTGCCCATTGTCCCACCCACTCCAGAGTGTGAGGTGGCAGGATTGCTAGAGCCCACCCCTTTGAGGCTGGCAGTGAATGACGATCATGTCCCCAACCCAAGCCTGAGCCACAGAACCAGACTCTGTCTCCCAAAACATCAGAATCTACACAGTTTCTCAACTGCACGTGGTGTGTTCCAAGGGTGATTGGCTTTAGAGCCAGTAAAAATAGGATTGGGGGGAAGAAATTTTCCCAGGTGAGAGATGTGTCCCTGACCTTGCTTGGAGGAAGGGCCTTGTTGCCGAGTCAGAGGTCAGCCTGCTTAGGGCATATTTCTCACCTCAGAGAGGAGAGCCAGCATGAACTGGGCCATGGGACCTCAGAACTCTCACACCAAAGTGGGGGCAGCCATTCGGTGGGGTGTGTTGGGACTGGAAGGCACCGAGCTTAGGGGTCCCTAACATGTAGGTGGTGGGTGGGGAAGTACTGAGGGCAGAAGGTTTGCCTGAGAATGGATTTCTTTCTTACTTTCATTCTTTTCTTTCCTCAATAGGTTGTCCAGACTGCTCTCAAACCACCCAACTTGGGCCATCCTCTCAGCCTAGACAAACTGCAGTGATCACAGACTGCAGCGATCACAGACTTTCCATTTCGTCGACATCCTGGTCTTCCTGCCTGGTATTGAACTCTGGACGGATGCGATCCTACTGCCGAGCCCTTTCCTCACCCAAAGTTTTCTGGGTTTAACTTAAGGTTGAGATGGGGGCTTGCTATGGGGTCCAGTCTGGTCTCGAGCTCCTGGGCTCCAGTCATCTACCCGTCTTGGCCTCCCCTAGTGCTGGGAGACAGGCGTGAGTATCCAGGCCATCCTTGTCCCACCCTCTCTTTCCCCCAAAGCAGGCCCTGGGAGGAGCAGGCTGTACCACCCTGGGAAACAAGGCCAGCAGAAGGATGGGCTCCCTGGCAGAGACACACCCCTGCACCAGGCACTCCCTATAGTGAGGTCTCAGTGGGCGAATCCGGCAGCCATCTCTGGGGTTGGGTCTTCGTGAGGGAGTGGGCCTCACAGTGGGGTCTCAAGAAGGGTGTCTGCAGCCTCGGACCGCCGGGCTCCAGTGAGTCTTTCCCCAGCCTTCTGAGGAGCCAGAACGACAGGCACGTGTGAACACGCCCAGCTAATTTGCAATGGAGGTTAGAGACAAAGTTTCGCTCAGTTGCCCATGTGGGTTTGGCCTGCTGGCTCAGGCCTGGCCTCAGACTCCCAAAGTGCTGAAATGAAGAGGCTGAGCCCCCAAGCCTGAACTCGCTCTTTCGTCAAAAGTGAACCAGAAGGCCTGGTGTGGTGGCCCATGCCCTGGAATCCCAGCACTCTGGGAGGTCGAGGCAGGAGGATGGCTAGAGCCCAGGAGCCCAAGGGAAGCCCAGGCCACCCAGGGAGACCCCATCTCCACATACATCCAAGCTAGGCGTCTAAGGTTGAGTTGCCCATTGTCCCGGCCACTCTAGTGGCTGAGGTGGATGAATCACCAGAACTCGCGATATTGAAGCTAGTGGAGAATAATTGGTGCATCCTGGGAACCGGCCTGGGTCACAGAGGCAGACCTGTCTCCAAAGACATTAGAATCATACACAGATTTTCAATTGTGTGTGGTGTGTTCACAGAGTGACTGGCTTTAGAGCAGGAAAATGGGATGGTGGAGAAGAATTGTCTTTGGGTGAGGGATGTGTCCTTGGCCTTCCTTGGTGGAAGGTCCTAATTGCTGAGTCAGAGGGTCAGCATGCCTGAGCAAATTTCTCAATCAGTTGGCTAGCCAGGTGGCTAGCTGGTTAATTCAGCTAGTTAAATCAGCTAGTTAGCCACCTGCAAGGTGGGTAACTAGATAGTTAAGTCAGTTGGAGACCCATCTGGCTAGCTAGTGATGTCAGCGAGTTAAGTCAAAGGGCTAGCCAACTGGCTAGCTGGTTAACTCAGCTAGTTTAGTCAGCTGTCTAGCCAGCTGACTAGGTAAGTAGCTAGCTAGATAAGTCAGCTTGCTAGCCAGCAGGCTAGTTGTTCAAGTCAGCTAGTTAAATCAGCTGACTAGCCAGCTGGCTAGTTATGTAGCTAGCTAGTTAAGTGAGCTGGCAATCCAGCTTGCTATCTTGTTAAGTCAGCTAGGTATATCAGCTGGCAAGCCAGTTGGCTATATAGGCAGCCAGCTAGTTAATTCAGCTGGGTAGCAAGCTGACAATCTGATTAAGTCAGCTAGTTAAGTGAGCTGGCTAAACAACTGGCT
>NW_007145737.1:0-662 GCF_000164805.1 Carlito syrichta
ATAGCCAGCACCACCACGCGCGACTACAGTGTTTGCATTTCGAGGAGGAATGAAGTCTCAACAATACGTGGCCTAGCCTTGTCTCAAACTCCCGGGCTCCTGCCATTTGCAGCCCGACTCCCAAAAGCACAGCCCGATTGTCTGCTAATTCACTGTCTATCTAGGCCCCAGGCTGAGGCCGCCTTCCCAAATGATCCTGTGTGTTCACAATGGTCCCAACTACATTCACAAATGGATGCTCTTTTTTTTTTTTCCTTTTTTTCTTTGAGTCGGAGTCTCACTCTGTCACTCGGGCTTTAGGGCAGTGGCTCACTCCCGGCCACCACAGCCTCGGCCCTCTGGGCTCCAGTGAGCCTTTTCCTGGCCTTCTGAGAAGGCAGAATAACAGGTGCGTGCCGCCACGCCTGACTCATTTGGGATGAAGGGTAGAGATGAGGTCTCCCCGTGTTTCCTGGGTGGGTCTCAGCCTGCGGGGTAAGGACAGCTGCTGGCCTCCATCTCCAAAGTGCTGGGATGATGAAGCTGAGCCCCCAAGACAGGCTTCAATCCTTCCTCGAAAACGAACCAGAATGCCTGGTGTGTTGGCCCACACCTGGAATCCCAGCTCTCTGAGAGGCCAAGGAAGGAGGATGTCTGGAGCCCAGGAGTACAAAGCAAGGGAA
>NW_007145738.1:0-447 GCF_000164805.1 Carlito syrichta
CAGGCTAGCCAGCTGGCTAGGTAGGTAGCTACCTAGATAAGTCAGTTTGCTAACCAGCTGGCTAGGTGGTTAAGTCAGCTAGTTTGTCAGCTGGCTACCCAGCTGGCTAGGTAGATAGCTAAATAGTTAAGTCAGCTGGATAGCCATCTGTCTACCTAGTGATATCAGCTAGGTAATCAGCTGGATAGGGAGCTGGTTTACAGGTTGTCAGCTAGTTGAAGTAGCTGACTTAACTAGCTAGTTTCCAAGCTAGCAGGTTGTGCAGCCAGCTGAATTAACAAACTAACTTAACCAGCTAGCCAGCTGGCTAGCCAGCTGTGTTAACTAGCTAGCTACCTAGGTAGCAAGTTGGCAAGTCACTTGACTTAACTAGCTGACTTAACCAGTTAGCCAGCTGGCTTGCAAGCTGGATAACGAATTATGTCATCTAGTTAAGTCAGCTGGCTA
>NW_007145738.1:1885-5009 GCF_000164805.1 Carlito syrichta
AGCTGGACAGCTAATTAAGTTATCTAGTTGTCAGCTGGCTAGCCTGTTGGCTAGCTGGTTAAATCCGCTAGTTAAATCTGCTGGCTAGTCAGCTGGCTAGCTACATTGCTACCTAATTATGTCAGCTGGCTAGCCAGCTGGTTAGCTGGTTAATTTAGCTACTCTAGTCATCTAGTTAGCCAACTATCTACCTAGGTAGCTAGCTAATAAATTCACCTGGCAAGCCAGCTGGCCAGGTGGTTAAGTCAGCTAGTTTTCTCAACTGGATAACCAGCTAGCCAGCTAGTTAAGTCAGAACATTAAATCAGTTGTCTAGCCAGCTGACTAGCTTGTTAAAAAGCTAGTTATGTGAGATGGGTAGCCAGCTGGCTAGCTAATTTTTTCAGCTAGCTAATTAGCTAGGTAGCTAGTTAGTTAAGGCAGCTAGATATGTCAGCTAGCTAGCTAGTTAAGTCAGCTGGTCAAGTCAGCTAGATATGTCAGCTAGCTAGCTAGTTAAGTCAGCTGGTCAAGGCAGCTAGATATGTCAGCTAGCTAGCTAGGTAAGTCAGCTGGTCAAGTCAGCTAGCTAGTTAGATAGCTAGCTAGATAGCTAACTAGTTAATTCAGCAATTTAAGTCAGCTGTCTTTCTACTTAAGCCTGCTAGTTAAGTCAGCTGGCTAGTCAGCTGTCTAGCAGGGTAGCTATTTAATTAATACAGCTGGCTTGCCCACTGGCTAACTAGTTAAGTCACATAGTTATGTCAACTCGCTGGCAAGCTGGTTAGCTAGATATTTAGATAGTTATGTCAGCTGGTAAGCCAGAGGGCTATGCAGGTAGGTAGCTAGTTATGTCAGGTGGCTAGCCATCAGGCTAGCTAGTTATGTCAGCTAGTTAAGTCAACTGGCTATCAAGCTGTGCAACTAGGTAGCTACCTAGTTATGTCAGCTGTCCAGCCAGCTGGCTACCTAATTAAGTCATCTAGTGAAGTCAGCTGACTAGTCATCTGGCTAGCTAGGTAGCTTGAAATTTAAGTCAGCTGGCTAGACAGCTGGCTAGCTTGATAAGTCACCTAGTTAATTCAGCTTGATAGCCAGCTGGCTAGCTGTGTAGCAAGTTAGTTAATTAAACTGGCTAGAAAGCAGGCCAGCTAGTTAAGACAACTAGTTAAGTCAGCTTTCTAGACAGCTGGCTAGCTATGTTGTTACCAAGTTAAGTCAGTTGGCTAGTCAGCTGGCTAACTAATTATGTCAGCTACTTATTTTTGCTGACTATGAAGGTGGCTAGAGAAGTAAAGAGCTAGTTAAGTCAGTTGGCTAGCCAGCTGGATAACTAGTTATGTCAGCTAGATTAGTCACCTGACTAGCCAGCTGCCTAGTTCTTTAATCAACTAGTTAAGTAAGCTGGCTAACCAGCTGGCAAGCAAGTTTAGTCATCTGGTTAAGTCAACTGGCTAGCCAGCTGGCTATCTAGTTAAAAACCTATTTAAGTCAGATGGCTAGTCAGCTGGCTGGCTAGTTATTTCAGCTAGTCAAGTCCGCTGGCTAGCTAGGTATCTAGCTTGTTAATTCAGCTAGTTATGTCAGTTAGCTAGCTAGTTAAGTCAGCTAGCTAGTTAGTTAGCTAGCTGGGTAGCTAGCTAGTTATTTCAGCTAGTAAATTCAGCTGAGTAGTTGGGTAACTTGCTAGGTATGCCATCAAGTTAATTTAGCTGGTTAGCTAGGTAGCTAGATAGTTAAGTCAACTGTCTAGCTCGTTGGCTAGCTAGTTAAGTCACCTAGTTAAGTCAGTTGTCTGACCAGCTGGCTGGCTAGGCAGCTTGTTATTTAAGTCAGCTGGCTAGACAGCTGGCTAGCAAGTTAAGACACCTAGTTAAGTCAGCTGGCTAGACAGCTAGCTATGCAGCAAGCTAGTTTATTCAGCTGACTAGCAAGCAGGGAGCTATTTAAGTCAGCTAGATAAGTCAACTGGCTAGCCAGCTGACTAGCTAGGTAATGAGATAATTAAGTCTGTTGGCCAGCCAACTGGTTAGCTAATTAAGTCAGCTAGTTAAGTCAACGGTTCAACCAGCTGGCTAGCTAGGTAGATAGCTAGTTGAGTCAGCTGGCTAGCCAGCTGGGTAACTAGTTTAGTCAGCTATTTGAGTCAGCTGGCTAGCCAGCTGGCTAGATGATTAAGTCAAGTAGTTAAGTATGCTGGCTAGCCAGCTGACTAGCTAGGTATTAAACTAGTTAAGTCAGTTGGCTAGTCAGCTGGCTAGCTCATTACATCAGCTAGTTAATTGAGCTGGCTACCCAGCTGGCTAGCTATATAGCTAGCTAGTTAAGTCAGCTGACTTGGCAGCTGGCTAGCTGGTTATGTCAGTTAGTTAAGTCAGCTGGTTAGCCATCTGGCTAGCTAGTTAAGACAGGTAGTTACGTCAGTTGGCTAGCCAGTGGGCTAGCTGGTTAAGTCAGCTAATTAAGTCAGCTGGCCATCCAGCTGGGTAGCTAGGTATCTAGATAGTTAAGTCAGCTGGTTGGCCAATTTGCTAGCTTGTTAAGTCGCCTCGTTAAGTCAGATGTCTAGCCAGATGGCTAGCTAGCTAGCCAGTTAAGTTAACTGGTTAGCCACTGGGCTAGCAAGTTAAGTCAGCTAGTTAAGTCAGCTCTCTAGCCAGCTTGGTATGTAGGCAGCAAGCTAGTTAAGTCAACTGGTTAACTAGTTGGCTAGCTAGTTGAGCCAGCTAGTTAAGTCATCTGACTTCTTAGGGCAGTTAGCTAACTCATTAACCAGCTCGTTAAGTCAGCTAGCTATCTCGTTAGCCAACTAGTTAAGTCAGTTAGCTAATTGAGATAGCTAACTTGTTAACTAGCTAGTTAAATCAGCTAGCTAAGTCAGCTAGCACACTAGCTAGCTAACGATTTAAGCCAGCTACTTAATTATGCTACCTAACTAGTTAACTAACTAGTTAAGGCAGTTAGTTATTTGGCTAGCTAATTAGTTAGATAACTATTTAATTCAGCAAGTTAAGTTGGCTAGCTAACTAGTTAAGTCAGCTAGCCAACTATTTAAATCAGCTAGCTAAGTCAGCTAGTGAAGCCAGATTTCTAACTATTTAAGTCAGCTGCTTTTATTCAGCAAGCTAGCTAGTTAGCTAACGTG
>NW_007145739.1:0-2091 GCF_000164805.1 Carlito syrichta
CTAGCCTGTTGGCTAGCTGGTTAAATCCGCTAGTTAAATCTGCTGGTTAGTCAGCTGGCTAGCTACATCGCTACCTAATTATGTCAGCTGGCTAGCTAGCTGGCTAGCTGGTTAATTTAACTAGTCTAGTCATCTAGCTAGCCAACTGTCTACCTAGGTAGCTAGCTAATAAATTCACCTGGCAAGCCAGCTGGCCAGGTGGTTAAGTCAGCTAGTTTTGGCAGCTGGATAACCAGCTAGCCAGCTAGTTAAGTCAGAACATTAAGTCCGTTGTCTAGCCAGCTGGCTAGCTAGTTAAAAAGCTAGTTATGTGAGATGGGTAGCCAGCTGGCTAGCTAATTTTTCAGCTAGTTAATTAGCTAGGTAGCTAGTTAGTTAAGGCAGCTAGATATGTCAGCTAGCTAGCTAGTAAAGTCAGCTGGTCAAGTCAGCTAGATAAGTCAGCTAGCTAGCTAGTTAAGTCAGCTGGTCAAGGCAGCTATATATGTCAGCTAGCTAGCTAGGTAAGTCAGCTGGTCAAGTCAGCTAGCTAGTTAGATAGCTAGCTAGATAGCTAACTAGTTAATTCAGCAATTTAAGTCAGTTGGCTTTCTAGTTAAGCTTGTTAGTTAAGTCAGCTGGCTAGTCAGCTTTCTAGCAGGGTAGCTATTTAATTAATTCAGCTGGCTTGCCCGCTGGCTAACTAGTTAAGTCACCTAGTTATGTCAACTCGCTGGCAAGCTGGTTAGCTAGGTATTTAGGTAGTTATGTCAGCTGGTAAGCCAGAGGGCTATGTAGGTAGGTAGCTAGTTATGTCAGGTGGCTAGCCATCAGGCTAGCTAATTATGTCAGCTAGTTAAGTCAACTGGCTATCAAGCTGTGCAACTAGGTAGCTACCTAGTTATGTCAGCTGTCCAGCCAGCTGGCTACCTAATTAAGTCATCTAGTGAAGTCAGCTGACTAGTCATCTGGCTAGCTAGGTAGCTTGAAATTTAAGTCAGCTGGCTAGACAGCTGGCTAGCTTGATAAGTCACCTAGTTAATTCAGCTTGATAGCCAGCTGGCTAGCTGTGTAGCAAGTTAGTTAATTAAACTGGCTAGAAAGCAGGCCAGCTAGTTAAGACAACTAGTTAAGTCAGCTTTCTAGACAGCTGGCTAGCTATGTTGTTACCAAGTTAAGTCAGTTGGCTAGTCAGCTGGCTAACTAATTATGTCAGCTACTTATTTTTGCTGACTATGAAGGTGGCTAGAGAAGTAAAGAGCTAGTTAAGTCAGTTGGCTAGCCAGCTGGATAACTAGTTATGTCAGCTAGATTAGTCACCTGACTAGCCAGCTGCCTAGTTCTTTAATCAACTAGTTAAGTAAGCTGGCTAACCAGCTGGCAAGCAAGTTTAGTCATCTGGTTAAGTCAACTGGCTAGCCAGCTGGCTATCTAGTTAAAAACCTATTTAAGTCAGATGGCTAGTCAGCTGGCTGGCTAGTTATTTCAGCTAGTCAAGTCCGCTGGCTAGCTAGGTATCTAGCTTGTTAATTCAGCTAGTTATGTCAGTTAGCTAGCTAGTTAAGTCAGCTAGCTAGTTAGTTAGCTAGCTGGGTAGCTAGCTAGTTATTTCAGCTAGTAAATTCAGCTGAGTAGTTGGGTAACTTGCTAGGTATGCCATCAAGTTAATTTAGCTGGTTAGCTAGGTAGCTAGATAGTTAAGTCAACTGTCTAGCTCGTTGGCTAGCTAGTTAAGTCACCTAGTTAAGTCAGTTGTCTGACCAGCTGGCTGGCTAGGCAGCTTGTTATTTAAGTCAGCTGGCTAGACAGCTGGCTAGCAAGTTAAGACACCAGTTAAGTCAGCTGGCTAGACAGCTAGCTATGCAGCAAGCTAGTTTATTCAGCTGACTAGCAAGCAGGGAGCTATTTAAGACAGCTGGATAAGTCAACTGGCTAGCCAGCTGACTAGCTAGGTAATGAGATAATTAAGTCTGTTGGCCAGCCAACTGGTTAGCTAATTAAGTCAGCTAGTTAAGTCAACGGTTCAACCAGCTGGCTAGCTAGGTAGATAGCTAGTTGAGTCAGCTGGCTAGCCAGCTGGGTAACTAGTTTAGTCAGCTATTTGAGTCAGCT
>NW_007145740.1:0-4681 GCF_000164805.1 Carlito syrichta
CGTGTAACCCAGATTCCTTATTCTTTCTTAGCAAAAGGTCATGTAGTTGCCTCTAAATAAGGACTCCATTTTCCAGTTTCATTCTCGGAATCACCATGATTCGTGTTTAGCCCATAGCAAGATGACCTTAAGCTTTTTTGGGATTGAGGAGCCTACTAACGCAGATTACTTATTTTTACTTAGCAATTGGCAGTGAAGTTTCCTTTATGTGAGGACTCCCATTACCTAGATTCCTACTTCAAAAACCTGATTTGTGGTTACGTCTTAGGAAAACGGCCTGTAGTTTGTGGGATTGAGGACTCACATAAGGAAGATTCCTTATACTTCCTTAGCAATATGGCGTGTTGTTTCCTCTATATCACGACCTCCATTACCCAGCTTCCTGCTTCACTCTGCAGGATGCTGCAACAATTCCTGGTGACCGAGAATTCCAGTTTTTTGGAAATCAAGAGAAAGACGTCCATAACGTTCTTTGGGACCTGGAATCCAAGATTCCTTTTTCCCCTTGACAAGACCTCCCCAAAATGTGGAATATTCCAAACCCAAACCCCAATCCCAACCGGCCCACCAACAAGAATGTTCTGTACTTTGAGGTCCCCTGAATCGAGGAATTTTGTACCAATATTCCTTTTGATTCTGGGGAATATGATTATGATCATAGATGATCCCAGGATACAAAAGTATTTCTAGGGCCAAATCCTTGATTACAACTAACAAGAGGACCAGAACGATCCTGAGGATCTGTAATGACAGATTTAGTGTATCCACAGAGCAAGTACCTCTGAAAATGTAGGGACCCCTAAGCATAGATTGCTCATTAATCCTTTTCAAGTGGCCCTGTAGATTCCGGAAAATGAGAACTCCTAGAATTGGATTTCTTTTTTCTTCTCAATAAGATTCCCTGATTTTTCCTGTCGATTGTAATTACAAATTCAATATATCAAAAGTCAGATGTCCAGAATTTTCATAGTTTCGTGGATTCCATGATTCCTGGTTACCATTAATAGTACGTAGTAAACATTTGGCAAGTGCAAAAACCTTCTCCCATCTCAAAATAAAAAGAGACACGGAAGGGGAAGGATTACAGGGTTCACCTTAACACCAGAGTTATATCCAAATATGGCAAGAAGAATCTTTTTGTCCTGGAATCTGGCCTTAGTTTTTCTGAGGAACCTAACGGACTTGGAGTGCCCAATACCATTTACAACTTTTAAGAGGACCAGAATGTTGCTGGAGCCCTGAAATGACCGATTCATAATATCCGAATGCTAAATTGCTCTGAAACATTTGGGGAACTTGAAGATCTGTTTCTTGTTTCTCCAATAGCAGACAACCCGGAAATTTTTTGGATTGAGGGCACGTACAACAATGATTCTTTATTCATGCTAAGTTGGAGGCCATGTAGTGTCCTGTATGTGAGGACCCTCTTTCCCTTTATTCCTGCTTTGAAATCCTGATTCTTGCTTAGCCCTTTTTCAGAAAACATAAATTTTTTGATAGAGGAACCGTGGAAAACAGATTTCTTCTCCTTTATTAGCAAGACGACATGTAGTTTCCTGTATTTGAGGATTGCTATTATCCACATTCATGTCTCGAATCCCTGATTATTCTTTAGCCGTCAGGTATATGCCCTGTAGATTTTCAGGACTGAGGACTCATATAACCCAGATTCCTTATTTTAAGCAAAAACCGTGCAGTTACGTGTATATGAATACTCCTGTTCACAGATACATGCGTCGAAAGCTTGATTATTGTTTAGATCTTAGGAAAACGCCATATATTTTTGGAGATTGAGAAAACAGTCACCCACATTCCTTATTCTTTCTTAGGAAAAGTCAGTGCATTTGCATGTATATGAGCATTTCATTTCCCTAGTTTATGCTTCAAAAACTCGAATTCATGTTTAGCCCTTAGCAGGAAACCCTGATGTTTTATTGGGAAGGAGGACACGTGTAAACCAGATTCCTTATTCTCCTTTAGAAATAGCCAGTGCAGTTTCCTGTATTTGAGGACTCCCATTATCCAGATTCCTACTACTAAAACCCGATTTGTGGTTATCTCTTAGCAAGACGTTTGCAGGTTTTTGGGATGGAGGACTCGTGTAACCAAGATTCCTTATTCTTCCACAGGAAGAGGTCATGTAGTGTTCTGTATATGAGGACTCCCATTACTGAAATTCCTGCTTCATTCTCTGCAAGACGCCAAGATATTTACTGGTGACCTAGAATTCAAGATGCTTAGATATCAAGAAAAAGACTCCCATAAAGTTCTTGAGTAATTGGAACCCAATATTCCTTGTCCCTTTTCAAAAGACACACTAAAAATGTGGGACATAGAAGGCCAGATGGCTGATTAAACCATAATAAGAGACTTTGTAGATTTAGGCAAATGAGAACTAAAAGAAACTGATTCCCTTTCCGTTCTCAGCAAGATGACCTGATTTCCCTGTCCATGTGGAATCCAAAACTCTGTGTACAAAAATGGAGATGCCCAGATGTTTCCTAAGGATGGGAAATCCATCGATCCTGGTTACATTTTAATAATACGTAATAATATTTGGAAACTGCAAAACCCTCGGCCCCTCTACAAATAAAGTACAAACGGAAATTTATGGGTTACCAAGTTCATCTTAAGACCAAAGTTACTTCCAACTACGGCAATATGATACTTTTTTTCCGGGCATCCTGCCTTAAGTGTTCCGTGGAACTTAAGGGATTTGTACTACCAGATACCCGATTACAACTCTCAAGAGGACCAGAATATTTCTGGAGTCCTGAAATGACTGATTCATAATACCCACAAGCCAAATATCTCTGAAACATGAGACGAGCTCGAAGCCTTGATTCTTGTTTATACCGCAGCAAGACGCCCTGAGAATTTTTGGATTGTGGACTAGTGTTTCACAGATTCCTTATTCTTCTTTACCGAGGGGCCATGTAATGTCCAGTATATGAGGACTCCCTTTCCCCAGAATCCTGTTTAGAAACCCTGATTCTTGTTTTGCCATTAGCAAGATGTCATGTAGATTTTGTGACTTAGGAACCGTGTAAAAGAGGTTTCTTAGTTCTCCTTAGCTAGAGAACATGTAGATTCTGCATATGAGGACTGCTATTACCTATGTTCCAGCTTCAAAACCCTGATTCTTGTTTAACCCACAGCAGATGACCTGTTGATTTTAAGGACTGAGGACAGCTATAACATCGATCTTTTACTTCCTTGGCAAGGGTCTGTGTATTTTGCTGTATAATAGGACTCTCATTAGATACATACTGCTTCGAAAAACTGATTCTAGTTAGAACTTTCCAAGATGCTCTGTACATGTTTCAGATTGAGGACCTGAGTAATGCAGATTCCTTCTTCTTACTTAGCAATAGGCAGTGAAGTTTCCTGTATGTGAGGACCTCCATTATCCAGATTCCTACTTCAAAATCCTGATTCGTGGTTACGTCTTAGGAAAATGGCCTGTAGTTTTGGGGATTGAGGATTCATATAAGGAAGATTTCTTATAATTCCATAGTAATATGATGTGCAGTTTCCGTATATGACGACCTCCATTACCCAATTCCTGTTTCACTTTACAACATGCTGCGACAGTTCCTGGTGACTGAGAATTCCAGTTTGTTGCATATCAAGAGAAAGACGTCCATAATGTTCTTTGGGAACAGGAATCCAAGATTCCTGGTTCCCTTCACAAGACCTCCCCAAAATGTTGAATATTACAAATCCAAATCCCCAATCCCTACCTGCCCACGCACGAGGATTTTCTGTACTTTTAGGTCACCTGAATCGAGGAATTTTGTACCAATATAGCTTTTCATTCTTTTGAATATGATTATAGTCGTAGATGATCCAGGAAGCAAAAGGATTTCTAGGGCCAAATCCTTGATTACAACTAACAAGAGTATCAGAAAGATACTGTGGTTCTGTAATGACAGATTTAGCGTATCCACGGAGCAAGTAGCTCTGAAAATGTAGGGACCCAGAAGCCCAGATGCTGATTCAATCTTATCGAGAGGCCCTGTAGATTCCAGAAAATGAGAACTCCTAGAACCGGATTTCCTTTTAATTCTCAGTAAGATGCCCTGATTTTTCCTGTCGATTTGGATTGCAAATTCTGTATATCAAAAGACAGATGCCCAGATGTTTCCCAGATTCGTGGATTCCAGGATTCCTGGTTACCATTAAAAGTACATAGTAAACATTTGGGAAGTGCAAAACCCTTATCGCATCTCAAAATAAAAAGAGACACCGAAAGGGAAGGACTACAGGTTTCACCTTAAGACCAGAGTTACATTCAAATATGGCAAAAAGATACTTTTTGTCCTGGAATCCGGCCTTAGTTGTTCTGAGGAACCTAACGGACTTGGAGTGCCCAATACCATTAACAACTTTTAAGCAGACAAGAATGTTGCTGGAGCCCTGAAATGACCGATTCATAATATCGGAATGCTAAATTGCTGTGAAACATTTGGGGAGCTCGAAGATCTGCTTCTTGTTTGTCCCATAGCAGACAATCGGGGAATTTTTTGAATTGAGGGCGTGAACAACAATGATTCTTTATTTGTACTTAGTTGGAGGCCATGTAGTGACGCATATGTGAGGACTCTCTTTCCCTTGATTCCTGTTTTGAAACCCTGATACTTGTTAGCCCTTAGTAGAGACATGTAGAATTTTTGATCGA
>NW_007145741.1:0-7530 GCF_000164805.1 Carlito syrichta
GACTCATATAACCCAGATTCCTTATTTTAAGCAACAACCGTGCAGTTACCTGTATATGAATACTCCTGTTCACAGATACATGCGTCGAAAGCTTGATTATTGTTTAGATCTTAGGAAGACGCCATATATTTTTGGAGATTGAGAAAACATGTCACCCACATTCCTTATTCTTTCTTAGGAAAAGTCAGTGCATTTGCATGTATATGAGCATTTCATTTCCCTAGTTTATGCTTCAAAAACCCAAATTCATGTTTAGTCCTTAGCAAGAAACCCTGATGTTTTATTGGGAAGGAGGACACGTGTAAACCAGATTCCTTATTCTCCTTTAGCAATAGCCAGTGCAGTTTCCTGTATTTGAGGACTCCCATTATCCAGATTCCACTACTAAAACCCGATTTGTGGTTATCTCTTAGCAAGACGGTTTGCAGGTTTTTGGGATGGAGGACTCGTGTAACCAAGATTCCTTATTCTTCCATAGGAAGAGGTCATGTAGTGTTCTGTATATGAGGACTCCCATTACTGAAATTCCTGCTTGATTCTCTGCAAGACGCCAAGATATTTCCTGGTGACTTAGAATTCAAGATGCTTAGATATCAAGAAAAAGACTCCCATAAAGTTCTTGAGTAATTGGAACCCAATATTCCTTGTCCCTATTCAAAAGACACACTAAAAATGTGGCGACATAGAAGGCCAGATGGCTGATTAAACCATAATAAGAGACTTTGTAGATTTAGGCAAATGAGAACTAAAAGAAACTGATTCCCTTTCCGTTCTCAGCAAGATGACCTGATTTCCCTGTCCATGTGGAATCCAAAACTCTGTGTACAAAAATGGAGATGCCCAGATGTTTCCTAAGGATGGGAAATCCATCGATCCTGGTTACATTTTAATAATACGTAATAATATTTGGAAACTGCAAAACCCTCGGCCCCTCTACAAATAAAGTACAAACGGAAATTTATGGGTTACCAAGTTCATCTTAAGACCAAAGTTACTTCCAACTACGGCAATATGATACTTTTTTTCCGGGCATCCTGCCTTAAGTGTTCCGTGTAACTTAAAGGGATTTGTACTACCAGATACCCGATTACAACTCTCAGGAGGACCAGATATTTCTGGAGTCCTGAAATGACTGATTCATAATACCCACAAGCCAAATGTCTCTGAAACATGAGACGAGCTCGAAGCCTTAATTCTTGTTTATATCGCAGCAAGACGCCTTAAGAATTTTTTGGATTGTGGACTAGTGTTTCACAGATTCCTTATTCTTCTTTACCGAGGGGCCATGTAATGTCCAGTATATGAGGACTCCCTTTCCCCAGAATCCTGTTTAGAAACCCTGATTCTTGTTTTGCCATTAGCAAGATGTCATGTAGATTTTGTGACTTAGGAACCGTGTAAAAGAGGTTTCTTAGTTCTCCTTAGCTAGAGAACATGTAGATTCTGCATATGAGGACTGCTATTACCTATGTTCCAGCTTCAAAACCCTGATTCTTGTTTAACCCACAGCAGATGGCCTGTTGATTTTAAGGACTGAGGACAGCTATAACATCGATCTTTTACTTCCTTGGCAAGGGGCTGTGTATTTTGTTGTATAATAGGACTCTCATTAGATACATACTGCTTCAAAACACTGATTCTATTTAGAACTTTCCAAGATGCTCTGTACATGTTTCAGATTGAGGACCTGAGTAACGCAGATTCCTTCTTCTTACTTAGCAATAGGCAGTGAAGTTTCCTGTATGTGAGGACCTTCATTATCCAGATTCCTACTTCAAAATCCTGATTCGTGGTTACGTCTTAGGAAAACGGCCTGTAGTTTTGGGGATTGAGAATTCATATAAGGAAGATTTCTTATACTTCCTTACCAATATGATGTGTATTTTCCGTATATGACGACCTCCATTACCCAATTCCTGCTTCACTCTACAACATGCTGCGACAGTTCCTGGTGACTGAGAATTCCAGTTTGTTGCATATCAAGAGAAAGACGTCCATAATGTTCTTTGGGAACAGGAATCCAAGATTCCTGGTTCCCTTTCACAAGACCTCCCCAAAATGTTGAATATTACAAATCCAAATCCCCAATACCTACCTGCCCACGCACGAGAATTTTCTGTACTTTTAGGTCACCTGAATCGAGGAATTTTGTACCAATATAGCTTTTCATTCTTTTGAATATGATTATAGTCGTAGATGATCCAGGAAGCAAAAGGATTTCTAGGGCCAAATCCTTGATTACAACTAACAAGAGTATCAGAAAGATACTGTGGTTCTGTAATGACAGATTTAGCGTATCCACGGAGCAAGTAGCTCTGAAAATGTAGGGACCCAGAAGCCCAGATGCTGATTCAATCTTATCGAGAGGCCCTGTAGATTCCAGAAAATGAGAACTCCTAGAACCGGGATTTCCTTTTAATTCTCAGTAAGATGCCCTGATTTTTCCTGTCGATTTGGATTGCAAATTTCTGTATATCAAAAGACAGATGCCCAGATGTTTCCCAGATTCGTGGATTCCAGGATTCCTGGTTACCATTAAAAGTACATAGTAAACATTTGGGAAGTGCAAAACCCTTATCACGTCTCAAAATAAAAAGAGACACCGAAAGGGAAGGACTACAGGTTTCACCTTAAGACCAGAGTTACATTCAAATATGGCAAAAAGATTCTTTTTGTCCTGGAATCCGGCCTTCGTTGTTCTGAGGAACCTAACGGACTTGGAATGCCCAATACCATTAATAACTTTTAAGCGGACAAGAATGTTGCTGGAGCCCTGAAATGACCGATTCATAATATCGGAATGCTAAATTGCTGTGAAACATTTGGGGAGTTCTAAGATCTATTTATTGTTTGTCCCATAGCAGACAATCGGGGAATTTTTTGAATTGAGGGCGCGAACAACAATGATTCTTTATTCGTACTTAGTTGGAGGCCATGTAGTGTTGCGTATGTGAGGACTCTCTTTCCCTTGATTCCTGTTTTGAAACCCTGATACTTGTTTAGACCTTAGTAAGAATACATGTAGAATTTTTGATAGAGGAACCGTGGAAAACAGATTTCTTCTACTTTATTAGGAAGAGGCCATGTAATTTCCAGTATATCAGGATTGCTATTACCCACATTCATGCCTCGAATCCCTGATTCTACTTTAGTCGTTAGCAAGATGCCTTGTAGATATTCAGGACTGAGGACTCGTATAACCCAGATTCCTTATTTTTAGCAACAGCCATCAGTTACCTGTATATGAGTACTCCTGTTCACAGATACATTCGTTGAAAGCTTGATTCTTGTTTAGATCTTAGGAAGACGCCGTATAATTTTTTGTGGATTGAGAAAACATGTTACCCACATTCCTTATTGTTTCTTAGGAAAAGTCAGTGCATTTGCCTGTATATGAGGATTTCATTTCCCTACTTTATGCTTCAAAAACCCAAATTCGTGTTTTGCTCTTAGGAAGAAACGCTGAAGTTTTATTGGGATGGAGGACACGTGTAAACCAGATTCCTTATTCTCCTTTAGCAATAGACAGTGCAGTTTCCTGTATTTGAGGACTCCCATTATTCAGATTCCTACTCCCAAAACCTGAATGGTGGTTATCTCTTAGCAAGATGATCTATAGGTTTTTGGAATGGAGGCCTCGTGTAACCAAGATTACTTATTCCTCCATAGCAACAGGTTATGTAGTGTTCTGTATATGAGTACTCCCACTCCTGAAATTCCCGCTTCATTCTCAGCAAGACGCCAAGTTATTTCCTGGTGACCTAGAATTCCAGTTGCTTGGATATCAAGAGAGAGACTCCCATAAAGTTCTTGAGGAATTGAACCCAAGACTCATGGTCCCTTTTCAAAAGACACACTAAAAATGTGGCGACATAGAAGCCCAGATTGCTGATTAAACCTTATCCAGAGACTTTGTAAATTTAGGCGATTCATAACTCCAAGAACTGGATTCCCTTTCCGTTCTTTGCAAGATGACATAAATTTCCCTGTCCATGTGGATTCCAAAACTCTGTGTACAAAAATGAAGATGCCCAGATGTTTCCTAGGGATGTCGAATCCACGGATCCTGGTTATGTTTTAATAATACTTACTACATATTTGACAACTGCAAAACTCTCGGCCCCTCTCCAAATAAAGTACAAACGGAAATTTAAGGATTACCAAGTTAATCTTAAGAACAAATTATATCCAAGAACGGCAAAATGATACTTTTTTTTTTCCGGGAATCTGGCTTTAATTGTCGCAAGGATCCTAAGGACTTGTACTACCTGATATCAGATTACACTATCAGAGGACCAATGTTGCTGGAGTCCTGAAATGACTGATTCAAAATACCCACAAGCCAAATAACTCTGTAACATGAGACGAACTCGAAGTCTTGATTCTTGTTCATACCGCAGCAAGACACCCTGAGAATTTTTTGGATTGTGTGTTAGTGTATCACAGATTCCTTATTCTTCCTTAGTGAGGGACCGTGTATTGTCCTGTATATGAGGACTCCCATTCCCCAGAATCCTGTTTATAAACCCTGATTCTTGTTTAGCCATTAGCAAGATGTCATGTAGATAATCTGATGGAGGAACCGTGTAGAACAAGTTTCATATTTTTCCTTAGCTAGAGATCGTGTAGATTCTGTATATGAGGACTGCTGTTACCTTTTCCAGCTTCTAAACGCTGATTATTATTTCACCAACACCAGATGGCCTGTTGAATTTCCTGACTGAGGTATGCTATAACCATGATTCTTTTTGTTCCTGTGTATTTTCCTGTATAATAGGACACTCATTAGATAAATCCTGCTTCGAAATTCTGATTTCTTTTTAACACTTTCCAAGATCCTCTGTAGGTTTTGGGGATTGAGGACTCGTGTAACCCAGGTTCCTTATGCTTTCTTAGCAAAAGGTAATGCTGTTGCCTGTGCATAAGGACTCCATTTCCCAGACTCATGCTCGAAAACACCATGATTCGTGTTTAGCCCATAGCAAGATGACCTTAAGCTTTTTTGGGATTGAGGACCCGAGTAACGCAGATTCCTTATTCTTAGATAGCAATAGGCAGTGAAGTTTCCTATATGTGAGGACTTCCATTACCCAGATTCTGCTTCAAAAACCTGATTCGTGGTTACCTTTCAGGAAGACAACCTGTAATTTTGGGATTGAGGACTCATATAAGGAAGATTCCTTATACTTCCTCAGCAATATGACGTGTAGTTTCCTGTATATGACGACCTCCATTACCCAGCTTCCTGCTTCACTCTGCAGTATGCCGAGACAGTTCCTGGTGACTGAGTATTCTAGTTTTTTGGATATCAAGAGAAAGACGTCCATAATGTTCTTTGCGAAAAGGAATCCAAGATTTTTGGTTCCCCTTCACAAGACCTCCCAAAATGTGGAATATTCCAAACCCACACCCCAATTCCTACCTGCCCACCCACAAGAAGTTTCTGTACTTTGTGGTCACCTGAATCGAAGAATTTTGTACCAATATACCTTTTGCTTTTGGGGAATATGAGTATGGTTATAGATGGTCACACGAAAAAAAAGGATTTCTAGGGCCAAATCCTTGATTACAACAAACAAGAGGATCAGAAAGATGCTAATAATGTTTAATGACAGATCTAGCATATCCACGGAGCAAGTAGCTCTAAAAATGTTGGGACCTAGAAGCCCAGGGTGTTGATTAAACCTTATCAAGAGGCCCCGTATATTCCTGAAAATGAAGAATCCTTGAACCGGATTTCCTTTTTGTTATCAGTAAGAAGGCCTGAATTTTCCTGTAGATTTGAATTCCAAGTTCAGTATATCAAAAGACAGATTCCCAGAAATTTTCTAGGTTCGTGGATTCCATGATTCCTGGTTACATTAAAAGTACGTAGTAAACATTTGGCAAGTGCAAAACCCTTGTCGCGTTTCAAAATAAAAAGAGATTTGGAAGGGGAAGGATCACAGGGTTCACCTTAAGACCAGAGTCACACCCAAATATGGAAAGAAGATTCTTTTTGTCCTGGAATCTGGCCTTAGTTGTTCTGAGGAAACTAACAGACTTGGAGAGCCCAATACCATTAACAAATTTTAAGAGGACCAGAATGTTCCAGGAGTCCTGAAATGACCGATTCATAATATCCGTATATTAAAAGCCCTTAGCAAGAAACTCTGAAGTTTTTTGGGATGGAGGACACGTGTAAACCAGATTCCTTGTCCTCCTTTAGCAATAGACTGTGCAGTTTCCTGTATATGAGGACTCCCAATATTCAGAATCATACTCCCAAAACATGAATGGTTATTAACTCTTAGCAAGACGGTCTGTAGGTTTTTGGGATGGAGGCCGCGTGTAACCAAGATTCCTTATTCTTCCGTAGTAACAGTTTGTGCAGTGTTCTGTATATTAGGACTCCCATTACTGAAATTCCTGATTCATTCTCAGCAAGACGCCAATATATTTCCTGGTTACCTAGAATTAGAGTTGCTTGGATATCACGAGAAAGACTCCCATAAAGTTCTTGAGGAATTGGAACCCAAAATTCCTGGTCCCTTTTCAAAATACACACTAAAAATATGGCGACATAGAAGCCCAGATTGCTGATTAAACCTTTTCAAGAGACTTTGTAGATTTAGGCGATTAAGAACTACAAGTACCGGATTCCCTTTCCGTTCTCAGCAAGATGCCCTGAATTTCCCTGTCCATGTGGATTCCAAAACGCTGTGTACTTAAATGCAGATGTCCAAATGTTTCCTAGGGACGTGGAATCCATGGATCCTGGTTACATTTTAATAATACGTACTAAATATTTGGCAACTGCAAAACCCTCGGCCCCTCTACAAATATAGTACAAACGGAAATTTAAGGATTATGAAGTTCATCTTAACACCAAAGTTACATCCAAATACGGCAATATGATACATTTTTTCGGGGATTCTGGCCTTAATTGTCCCGAGGAACTTAAGGGATTTGTACTACCAGATACCCGATTACAACTCTCAAGAGGAACAGAATGTTGCTGGAGTCCTGAAATGACTTATTCATAATACCCACAAGACAAATATCTCTGAAACATGAGACGAGTTTGAAGCCTTGATTCTTGTTTATATCGCAGCAAGACACCCTGAGAATTTTTCGGATTGTGGACTAGTGTATCACAGATTACTTATTCTGCTTTACTGAGGGGCCGTGTAATATCTGTATAAGAGGACTTCCATTCCCCAGAATCCTGTTTGGAAATCCTGATTCTTGTTTTGCCATTAGCAAGATGTCATATAGATATTGTGATGGAGGAACCGTCTAAAAGATGCTACTTAGTTCTCCTTAGCTAGAGATCATATAGATTCTGCATTTGAGGACTGCTATTACCTATGTTCCAGCTTCTAAACCTTGATTGTTGTTTAGACCACAGCACATGGCCTGTTGATTTTAAGGACTGAGGACTGCTATAATCCCGATTCTTTTTCTTCCTTGGCATAGGGCTGTGTATTTTCCTGTATATTAGGACTCTCATTAGATACATCCTTCTTCGAAACTCTGATTCTTTTTAGA